>NC_056742.1:80800364-80807864 GCF_019279795.1 Protopterus annectens
TGTCCTCTGTACAGATGTGCAGATGTCAGGTATCCATCTTGGCTGCTTACAGGCAATCTATGCTTGACTGACACTGACATGTCTGCCCAGCTGTGCTATGAATGCCACAACTAGGAATCCCCACCCTGTACGCACCACATGCCATTGATACCTCAACTACACTACTACAGTCAACAGAACATGCTTGTGTACAGGTCTCCAAGACAGACACTGACCATGTTATGTAATACCTGTTGCATACATGTCAATTAGAGGACCTCAATGGCCCTCTGCAAGAGGCAACCAGATGATTGGATGTTGCATTTAACTCTCACCCTGAGGATTGCTCCCGTGGCATCAGTTGATAGATGGCTTGCTGGCAAATGGCAGGTGGCATGATACCACTGTACCCACATCCCCTACTCTTCCCATCTCTCCATGGACAATATCTTGGTACACACATATGAACACCTGCACCTATGGACCCCAGTACTGACAAATGTGTCAGTGTGCATTACTGAGAATAACAGTGTCTGTGTGTTTGCAAACCTGTAGTTGATAATACCCTGAGGCCCTTCACACCCACTACACCCCCAATTGCCATAGTTTGATATGGCTGCCGCTGTAATGGACATTACATGCACCTTGTTACACTCTTCACCCTATGGGCTACCTGGAGGTTGCAGTACCAGTACAACACTGTTGTACAAATTGGTAGATAGGAACAGGTAACTGTCTGAGTCCTGGCAAGTGTGTATATGTGTGCAAGTGTGTATATTTGTAGGATACTGCATTCTGAGACCACATTCTCCTAATACAATACACCTTGCCACACAGTATAAGGGATAGTGATGTTACTGATGATAGGAGAGCCATGACAAAGCATCACCCTACTATCCCTGTGGCATGTGCAATAGATGCATATTCCTGTAGTAGCACTCTTGAGATAGACAAGGGGTTGTATTGCAGTCCTGGTCAATGTGTGATGGTGGGTATGTCAGAGTATTATCATGGGTTTTAGTGATTACAATATCCAATGTGGGGTGTGGGTGCTGGGAATACTGTCTTTAC
The DNA here is from genome assembly GCF_019279795.1 of Protopterus annectens. Taxonomy (NCBI): domain Eukaryota; kingdom Metazoa; phylum Chordata; order Ceratodontiformes; family Protopteridae; genus Protopterus; species Protopterus annectens. Next base: position 80,801,415 of record NC_056742.1, read on the forward strand.
ACCATGGTACCCCCAGTACATGTCCCAAGGTCCACTATATGGGGACCACTGTCACCATCAACCATACAGGTAACCGATTATACTATCCAGCCCAATGATGCATGTGCTGTGTGCAACTTATCTGTAACAGAATGGACACACTGACAATATAGTTCACACTGATAAACCCATGTCTCTCAGATGTGTGTATGACTTGTATGTGTTTGTCAATGTGTATATGACAGTATGTCACACTATGTATTGTTCATAAACAACCAGTACCTCCCCCATTACCATACTGTGCAAGGCCTGGTGATGTTCTTCACTTAACAAGTAACCTGGGATACACCTCATCCTAAAAGCTGTGTGGTGTGTGCAATTAAGGCCACACACATTAGTAGCAATAAGTACCTTGGTAGGGGTTCTAGTCTAAGTGTTGCCAAGTAAGAGTGTGTGTATATGTGAAGGGATCTTCTTTGGTTTGCAGATAATACATGTCCCAGGAGGTCATCTGTCTGAGAACTGACTAGCAAATGCTAACATTTTACAGGTATCATCTTGTGGAAATTCATTCCATCAAAACTAGTAGTAGATGTGTAAATTCCCTCTTCCCCACTGTATATCTGTACAGCGATACTGGGGTTGGTATATATAGCTGGGTGTGAATCTTGTGGACACAGCCACCATCATTGTGGTTATTGTTGAGTGTATCCCCCCCACGTAGTTGGCTGCAATACTGTACAGTTTATGTTAACAGGTTAAGTAGTTGCCAGTCAGACTATCTTCAGTTATACACCACCCCACACCGTCCAAAGGGTAGTGCTGTGCCACCCACACCAGCACACCTATATTTACCAAGTTGAGGATCGCATTACATTGGGGAAGGGGACATATACCCTGCCAGTACCATCGTCAATGACATTAAACTAGCAGACTGATTATTTCCCAATGTGATGTTGTGCCTATTCTGTTTTGGTTGAATTACATTGGCTAAAATGGGTTCCTTGCAAAAATACATACATCCATGTGTACAGTATTTTCTGTGTATTGCATCAACACCAAAGCCTGTGTGTATGTGTGTGTGTGTGTGTGTGTGTGTGTGTGTGTGTGTGTGTGTGTGTTATACGCAAACATGTGGTGTGTACTACCCAATACACTTACCATTGTACACTGTAGAAGGGCTTCTGACATCAGCCACCATGCACTCACCTGTATACACCCTTCAGACCTATCAGGCGTGTGGCACATGCAGTAACTGTTATACAGACCTGTGACTTGTGTTCCGCTCTATCCAGGATATGGCACAGTCAAGGTGTCACCACAGTGCCATACCTCATGTAGGAAACAACAGCAGACCAACATCCTGCTGACACATTGACACCTACACCACAAACAGTATATATTATGGAGACCACCATCACTCAGTGTTAATAACAGATATAATGCATCATGGCTGGACAGCTACACATCCTGACATGTAAGGATTAAACTTTAGTGATGAAAATATGTTGCACAGCATTATATTGGTACACCGTGGTACAGTCACCCTGTGCATCAGAACCATATTAGCCTGTCCCTGCATCAATGTTATGGATGACAGGGATGTGGCACAGGTATCATCATATGCACAGGATGTGTTGTGGGTTTGCCAGAGACATAGACTGAGCCATTTGTTTGACATCATGTGTGTGTGTGTTAGAGGGTTTCATTATTAATTGGGCTGTGCAGATGTGGTGTGTGTAGGTATGGGGTTGCCCTAGCTGTGTTGGTGATGTGTGTGTATGCATGCTCACAGTTGTGCCATGTGGCTGCCCTATACAGGGATTTGTTGGACAGCTGCAGACCATACCTGGCAGGGTGCGCAGTTCATCGTTTCCAGCCATGGACATGAGAACTGTGTCTGCCAGGGGGTTCCACGGGCACTAACAGGTACAAGCCAAGATATGGTACTCTTCCCCTGATGATGACATATGTCCGCTGGAACCGGGTCCTTCTTGGGACCGGCCATGGCCACATGCATGTGGTCTGCTATTTTGTGGTGTGGACAGCTCCCCCCCTGCAGTGTTGGTACTGCCACTACTGGAGCAGCTCTGACTTGTTGCATGTCCACGTCAACCTCCACCTTTTGGTGTTGCTAGCCTACATCCACGTGGCCATCACACTACTCCCACCATATGCTCAAGCACAGACATTCCACTGTCAAGGATTCCTATCATCTTACCCAACCATCTATCCAGGACCTCTGCAAAATAACGGTGGGCATCTGCAATATCACAGATGTCGTCAATAGCAGAATGAGTAGCCCTCTGGAGCCTCAGACCCTGTCTGGTATAACATTCCATATGTGCCTGTGCCTCCAGGATGGCCTGAAACATGCGTCTGGTGACACCAGCTGTGGCACTTCTGCCAGGTGCATGATAACCAGCAGCCTTCCTACAAGCACCCCTGTACACCTGCCTGTGTGGTACCTCACCAGGCATCCGGCTATGGCTGTGTCCAGACAGATGTTCAATAGTCACCACACGGTCCTGTCCCATGCCACCACCCACCAACTGTCCCTCATCTATGGCCACTGGTGATGGGGTATGTATAGGCAATGTGACTGTGTGCAGGGATGGGGTGGATAACAGTGGTATGTCAAATGATGGCACAGCTTCAGCCCCTGAGAACCTTGCCTGTGCCTCACCATACCTATCATCATTGTCAGAGTCTGTATGGACACTAACATCAGTTTGCCTGCAGGAGGGACCCTGACCCACCTCGCCACCTGTGAGGGGAAAACAAGAAATGCACTTTAAGACCTGTACATCATTGCTTAACTGTACACACACACACACACACACACACACACACACACACACACACACACACACGCTTACATGTGAGGTTGCACAAGGATATTACACACAGACCTCTCATTACCCATCTGTCAACATGCATGACATATGGCACTCAACAGCATGCAGCTATAGTCAATCCCTGTTACCAACATTATACATCTCTGTGATGCATGAGTTGTGTTAATAGGCAATGCCCCTTCACCTGGAACACACTGCACCCATGTACACAATATTGCTGTGCATCTGTTCAGCACTCTGGCATGTACTATGCACCATACCTCACACGTGTATACGCCATTGCTGAATGTGTATATGTGTGTCAGTTATGTTTGCTCTGCTGCTCACAGCCCCTATGTGTTTGTCCAGCACATACCTGTGGACAAATGACAATAGTGAATGCCTGATGTCTGATTTGCAGATCTCATCATCAGCGGTGCATGTATGACTAATAAAATCCAATTACACTGACAAACTTCAAACCTTACTGTGGCTATGAGGAGTGTACACACCCTTATTGACATGGCACCCTCTTCCCTAATATGCCATGGGGCCACAATACTGCTTATGTTAACATTACATGAACCTGATATATGACATATGACCTGTGCAATCAAATGCAGTATCAAATAAATGTGTCAGTTGTGCAGATGCTGACTGAGATGCATACAATATGTGGGTGCATAAGTGTGCACACCCTTAACATGATGGTTTGTTGCACCAACTGTTAAGTGTACTACAGCAAGCACTATTCCTGGAAGGGGTATACTGGCATGGCCCATCTGCATTTGCCAGTATTTGGTCACTCTGTCCTACAAACGTTGCCCAACTCTGCAAGATTACAAGGTCAACTCATGTGCACAGCCCTTGGAGGTCACACAGTGTCTTCACTATTGCTGTGGAGTCAGGGTTATGTCTGCCACAATTCATGACCTTGACTGTGTGCAGATACAGTCATTCTTAGCTAGCTTTGGATGTCTGCTTCAGTTCACTGTTGAATTTCAGGATGACACCCCCCCATCCTCAGCCCTTCTGCAGATGCCTGACAACTATGGGCTACACGAGTGTCATTTTGCAGTGTCTCAAATTCAGAACACTGTGTGTACCGGGCTAGTCCCTGATAATGAAAGGCAAACATACAGGTGTACACTGGCACCAGCAAGGTACAGATGGGGATGGTGGGCCTGAGATGGAGTGAGATGTTGCTTGTGCAGCCCATGTATCTTAATTGATACTGTCTTTAGGTTTCAAACTTGATCTTGGTACACCATTACACATTGCAATACATGCATTTGGGGGACTTTTGATGTTATGCATATGCTACCTGTAGAAAGCCCTGGCTGATGTTTCCTGTGGAACAACTGTCCCATCTGATTACCCTAACCCATAGGTCAAACATATGCAGAGTCCAGGTGATTGTTGACACAAGTACTGCACTACCAGTACTTGCCAGACATTCCTGCAACTCCCTCAGTGTTGTGGCATGTTTCTAGGCAGCCTCCATGACCAGTTTGCAACATGTGTTATCATTTGTCTTGGATGGCTATCTGTTTATTTTCTACAGTAATGTTGTCTCATACTTCCTCATCACATACATGACTGTCTGCACTGTTTGCCATGGTATCTGCAATGGTGAGGTAAGGCTGCATGTCCCACTCCTGCATGCTATCTGTTGGGTATTGGATCCATTCCATGGCTTGTAAGATGTGTGCAAGCCACAGCTGCCTCTGTTGCAGGTGATTGGGAAAACATGATGGACATACGTCTTGGACAGCAGACCATTTCTTGGTGTGATATTGAGGACCTGTACTTGCTGGAAGGTGCATACTCATGAAGAATGAATGCTGTCAGTACCTCAAAAGTTGCTTCCACAATACATTATTTGGAGTGTCTGCACACATATGCTTCCAGTGTTTAAGGTATGTATTCCCCATATTTGCTGTCCTAACATAGGATTCCATATTACACACTCATTGCTCATGTTAGGACCACATTACAGGTTGTAAGGGTTGTGGAATGTGGTATTATGATATGCCGTTGTATAGATTTGTAACAGTCACCATTGTAATAGTGGTATATACACTGTTGTAGCACTATATAAGGGTGATGTTTCAGACATGTTCCTACTGTAGGTCATTTGTCCCACCATTATGTTCATCTCTGTGCACACATCTTGCAATGACAGGTTTTTAGTTATATTGCAAGACTCTTACATACCCTTCAGATTTGTCACCATGGTGACCACTGTGATGCAGTGCAGTTAAGAGCAACAATAAGTGAACATGTACAGCATGCATTATTAGTAGGTGTGTTAAATATGTGCCTGGCAAATAGCATGACCATAACATGGCCAGTGTATTGGCAAACCTGAACAAACAACACCATACTCACCAGCTACAGGCTGCTGCCCCAGAGGTATACCAGAGGGACCTACATAGTTGTGTGAGAGATGTGATGTCAGTAGCCACACATGTGACATTGGTACAGGGTGGAAGCAGCATTTCAGTACATCAACAGTACAAACCCACAATACTACTGATTATGCACATCTGTTAATTACTACAATGCAGCAACAGACTATATATATTTTATGTCACATATGCATGATTAAACTCTACAGATGCAGATGGATAAGCAACAGTAGTCTACTGATGTGCCCTGTGGACTTACCTGCATGCTCCTCATCCATTGTGTGGGAAGCACCCACCTCCACAATGCTGTCCACTGGGTTCTTGACTTTGCTGGCGGGCAGGTGCCCTGAGACTGGCAAGGAGCTCCTCAGCATGTGTCGGGGGGGCTGGATGGCATGACCCCCCCCCTGTGGCTAGCTGGTTCCTCCTAACTGCAGCAGCATGCTGATGGGCATGGCGGATGAGGTTAGTGCACTGATGTCGGACCTGCTCATAACTGCGGTTATGCAGGCCAACATCATTTACCCTGTGGACAAGCTCGTTCCACAGGGCAGTTCTCTCCTGCAGATCATGGGCTGTAGGGCCAAATAGGGTGTGGTGGTGCTGCACCAGGTAGTGGATTACATCATTTTCCTGGGGGCAATAGAATAGCAAATGCTCCCCACAGACATGGTGCCTGAAAGACATAAAGAGGAAAAAAGGTCTGATGACCTCAAACTGCAAGGATATAATAGTTGTTAATTGACATCTCTGTCTCTCCCACCACATCTGCAACAATAACCTGGACACACAACTCAATGGGTATGTTTACAGCAAACCTACTGTTGGAACATATATCCTATTGTATGACAAATTGTGCAATGTTTTTCTAGTCATGTTCCATGTTGAAACACTATTACTGGTGGCCTGTTGCTAACAATGTCACCAGCATGCCATTGTAAGGGCCACTATGGTTCCATATATGCATGTGTTCTGTTTGCTATGTTACTGTTCTAAATCTGGTGTTTTGTGTTAATGGGGATATCTATACATGCTGTTAAAAGTAATCCTGGATTGCGTGGACTATTACTACCCACATATGTTCTATAACTGTGACACAATAGCATGTTTGGGAAACCTGTTCCTAGCAGAACCACCTCTCCCACCTCATCTGGCCATGTTACCAGGCCACAGCACATCTGCGACACATACCGGGACCTCATCATCTGCTGGTCCTGCACTAC
>NC_056742.1:80810364-80940364 GCF_019279795.1 Protopterus annectens
AGTACCAAGGTGTCTCACCATAGGTTCAATGTAAAAGAGGCAATGTCTACCTAATAATCTTCTAGCACACTTTCTAACCAATTTCTTTCCACTAGAGTCTTCATGGGCACCACACTTGTTTGTAGCTGAACCTCCAGTACATGACTGTCTCTATATTGCACTCATGAGATTCACTTATTAATATATTGTCTTCTTTTTTTCCATTATTCTGCTAAGTTCAAAATTCTGTCCAATTCTGTTTTCATGTCTTCAAATTCTGATACATTTCTTGATTTCCATGTCCTTTTTATAACATCTGAATTATCACCAGTTAACATGGCTACATCCATTTGTGTTTCTGACTTCATATTCCTGAGTAAGGGTATGTTGCAACCAGTCCTGTAACACCAGCAACTTTCAAAGTGTATAACAGCAATATTGCAAATAGGGCCCTGTGTTCCAGTCTCTGTCCTCCACCTATATACCAGGCTTTGTCCATATGTTATGGAGTAAGAGGTTGTTAAGTAGTGGCCTATCATTATTTAGTGCTGGCATTCCTGCTGTCATTCCAGTAATGTTGTGGACTCCCACACAAATTGTCGGGTAGGGTCCATATATATGAGGGATACAGCTGGACAAAACATGTGTGACCTTGTACAGTCCAGAGGTCAGTGTATGTAACACTGTTATATGCTCTTCTATGAGGGAGGGGTATGCACCTTTTTTAACCTAGATTGTTACACCGTCTGAGGATATCAGTAGTAAGACACATGAAGGTATATGGCTGTACATTTTCATACATTTCACCATGGGAAGAGTGGTGGGCTACTGCTTACTGTTTTACAGACAGTTCTGTTTGTCCCTGTGATAGTGATGTTTTAAGTTAAGCATTGTTATGTAACAGATACATTTTCATTGTGACAACTTAATTTCTTTCCCCTAGGGGTTGTGTACAGAGTCTAACTGGAGGCTGTTGAACTATATCTGTAATTAATTTGTGTTGATTGATTCTTACCTTCCAAGCAAGTGTTTTTTTTTTACTGTTGAAATACTTGAAGGCCTTGGCCTGGACAGCAACATATGTTATGCTTTCAGATTACTGTATCAAATGTTTTTTTTGAGAGTTGCATTACTGAGTTATTATGTATTTCAAATACCTAACTGCTATATGCAATGGCATATACAACTGAAATAGTACACACATACACATTTCTATGTATGCAAACTTGTGTGTGGTGTCATATCCTTTGACTTGTCTGTGGGTATATGTTTCGCGCAATAATTGTCTTTTGTATGAAATAATCAAACACTGGCTATTTTAAAAAGTGGCAACTGTAGGAATACTGGCTGTTCGATATGCTGTGCACTCTCTAAATATATATCTCACTATACATATTTATAAGTAGTAATATATGTATATATATATATATATATATATATATATATATGTGTGTGTGTGTGTGTATGTATATATATATATATATATATATATATATATATATATATATATATATATATATATATATATATATATATATATATATGTGTGTGTGTGTGTGTGTGCATGTATATGTATCTATGTATCTTTGGAATGTTTACTGCTTCCACATTGTACATTCCCTATGGTAGACAGACTGTTATGCACGATATGTTATTGATATCATCCTGACATCGTACATGCTGAGATGGGTTACTGTTAACTTGTTGAGGCTATGTTGTGTAGGGTCCTCCTGGGTATGAGACTTGCAAGTGTTGGTTATTGTATTGCAAGACATATCTGTTCAGCTGTGGAGGAGGGGATGATGTCACTAATTACAAGAGCTACTTATTTTGGGCCCCTTCACCCCATTAGCATTGCCTTTGGTCATGTATTTATTTTTTGTGTTTTTTTATATCTATCTATAGATATACACACACACACACACACATATATATATATATATATATATATATATATATATATATATATATCTGTGTGTGTGTATGTATACCTATATATATATATATATATATATATATATATATATATATATATATATACACATATATATGTAGACATATATCTATAGATGTATATAAATATTTATATATATAATACATATATATATATATATATATATATATATATATATATATATATATATATACATACATCTTACATATATAAATACATTTCCCCTACTGTTGAATGACTGGGCTGGATGATATTTTTGAGAAAACATCAGATTTATTTACAACTGTGATGTCTTAGTGGTAAATCACTTTGGTTATAGTGTGCAGGGTCCTGGGTTTGAGACTTGCAAAGCTGATTATTTTGTTGCTGGGCAGAACAGGGGCTGTTGGAGAAAGACTGATTAAGGCACTTTAAAGCAGTTGTAAGAGGGTTTATGTAGAGCTAAGCAATGCTTATGTGAGCTTAGCTTAGCTTATGCCCACTTACAGCTGCTTATGGCCACTTAACCCGTGCTAATTTTAAATAAAGAAGAGGAAAAAAAGGGAGTTAGGAAAGTGGTGAAATATGGGCAAGAAGGACAAACCAGAGGAGAAACAAGTAGAGATGTGCAGGACGGGTGTAGGAAAGGACCATAACTCTGCATTTCTTTGGCAGCAAGAGCTGCTTTCAATGTGGGCAATTTAGAATTTGGAGCCTTACACCTTACAGGGAGGTATGTGGGCATCAGACAATATGGATGATTGGTAGGGTTAGATTGTGTGATGAGTACATGTCTCGAGGCGAAATATAGAGCTATGTATGGGACGTGATTTTTTTGTAGAAAAGATGCCCCTTTTTTAAGGTGAGAGTGGGATGTTAAGTAAGGATTATTGGTAAGTGCGGTGAGGGGTATTTGGTAGGAGAGGTTGTATTTGCAGACAGACAAGACAGCAGACAGGGGTAGTGTATGACACATGGGGGGTGATCACCTTGATGGGGAGGGTGGTTGGGAATCTGAGGCTCATGAACCCCCCAGATGGTAGTAGTGGCACTGATGTCCCCATCTGATGGCAGTCACCACTACTCCTTCACAGCCCTGAAGGTGGCTGTGCTGGGGGCTGGGCTGGAGGGGCCATCTGCCCCTCTAGCTGTGACAGCCTGCCCTCCACCTGGTGCAGGCAGTCATCCAGCTCTGTTTGGAGGACACTGCACACCATGCCACATACCTCATCCCAGGTGACAACATCCTCACCATGCCCACTTACAGGGGGGAGCCCCATCCCTTGCAGCAGTTCCATGTGAGGGTGGTGCAGGACCAGCAGATGAGGGAGATCTGGGTAGTGTCCCAGGCATGCTGGGACCTGGTGCCTCAGCCAGGTGGGGTGGGAGAGATGGATCCATTGGGATCTGCCGTCCCATTTGTGCTATGGTGTGGAAATTAACAATGAATATTGGTTAGTTATGCACAACACATTACAACATTAGTCAAAATAGCATGCATGGATATTCCCATTTACCCAAAACAGTTTAATTATAACAGTGCCATAGCAAACAGAACCCATGCTTTTATGGAATGGCATTCAGGTTTGCAATAGCATGCCAGTTAGTGGTATGTCAGACAGGCAATACAAATGATTATTCAACAGGGAATATTAGTATGCACACAGTTTAAACAATGATAAACCAAATGGAACAACAGTCCCAACAATTGAGGTTTGTTTTCGGAACATATCCATGTTGGTTTCAGTGCAATGGCTGGATCAGTTCAGTGGTTGAGGAAGGGAACAGATTCAATTGACAACTGCTATCAAGTATATTTGTCAGTACACTACTATTCACTACTCTACATTCTCACCACACTTAGACTCTACCTGGGTCATGGGGCTGCTACAGCACACCAACAGCTGTAGATATAATCAGAGCAATTGTACTCTTATTTTAGTTATACACATCATACCTGTTTCTATACCAATTTATTTACCTGTGGATCTGTGCAGATGAACTGTGTGCACATTACATTGCTGTTTCTACACATATTTCAGATTCACATATTAGTTGCAGGCTCTGGAGTGTGTGTTGTGCCTTTCACATACATCTACTGTGACATTCTCTGTGTGCAGGTTTCTTGGCAACTGGGGAAACTATCCATGACAGGGTGACACTTGAGGGGCTTGTCTGGGCCAGACTGCAGAGTGTGGATGTCTAGCTTGCATCAATTTGTAGGACTGGGGCTGATCAACACAGCAGTTGTACACCTTTCATAGTTATACACATCATACTAGTATTTCTGTTCAGATTTCTTTACCTGTGTGCCCTGTGTGGAAAATGTATATGTTGCAGTACATTATTTTTTCTATTCAGATTGCAGTTTACAACTGTAGAACCAGACTGAGATGTTAGTGGTGCTCCCTGTATTTGAACCATGGTGGGTGTGCAAATTTGAACTACAGGCCTAGTCCTTATCAGTCTGAGCTACTGGGGAAGTGTTATGTGTTGTTTGTGACATTTCTATCTAGTACATATTTTTGTGCACAGTACTTTTATTATGACATGTTGCATTATTTGTTTCCCATTTTCAGTACAAATTATCTATACACAACAGACATTGGTGTCACTGTGAAACATGTGCACACTAGCTGGATTGCACATTTGACTGATTTACAACTACGTTTATTTATTTCACATTTGTTAACAGTGAAAGTCTGACTGGACACAAATCCTTTTCCAGCAGAGGTCAGGGGAAAAAAGCTCCACAGAAAGTTACATATAGATAACATGGTATACAGCCTAGACAGTATCATTTTACAGTGATAAAAAGTGTTAGCATGACAATACAATGGAAGATTTGTTAAGGTTTAAGTATATGCATATACAGAACAGAATACAAGAATACTAGGTAAAAGAACACCTAAAAACCCTTTATTTGACACTAGAGTTATGATCAAAGAATAAATTAAAGACCTGGATTTAGTTGGGGTTTTGGCAAGGAAAGAGCCAGTGAGATTTTAGATGCGATTTAAGAGCAGACTTGAAAAGATGGCTAGGGAGGGTAGTAATGTTAGTTGGTAGGTTGTTCCAGAGCTTGGATATGGCACAGGAGTATAGTGTTTGCCCTGCAGAATTTTTGGCTTTGGTGACTTGGAGCAGATTTTTATTGCAGGAGCGTAGGGGTCTAGAGGAGTGGTGGGGCTGGAGGAGTGCATACTGCAATTTAGATTCCTGACTACACAGTGTCGGTTTTAAGTCTGCACCTAACCTTATACATTTTTCAGTACATTCACAGCTACATTCAGCTGAAATTCAAAGGTTACCACAGGACAATGCTGGCAGACAAACAAGTAAAACACATTCTGATGGAAATATGAACTGTTGCTTTTTTCAGTTATTTGACTTTCCCATTCTAAAGTATGCAGACAAGCAGTGTTAAATCAGTTCACCTCAGTTAATACATTCTGCAGGACATACACATTTCTATTTTTCAGGTACAAGTGAGATGACACACACCAGTATTTGGGATCACCTTTATTAGTTTTGACATACATATCTGTGTACAACTCAGACATTCACAATTACTATTCCTGCATGATCTGAACAGGGGACTGCTTTTCATTTCTTACTGTTACAGTAGCTCTGACATGGCACTTTCACTCAGACACACTCATACATATTCTAATATTCCTCTCCTGCATATTGTACCTTGTTTGCTACAGATATCTGTATTACACAGCAGCTGGGAATACTCCATTGTAACACTGGCAGCCTGACACAGGCATTTGTTCCTGACTTTTACAGCACAATTATATATACAGGCAATACTACCATTAGTATAAGTTTGATTTCTTACTGCTTATAGTAGACGGTATTCTGTACTCACCATAGTGATGATGCAGTCGGGCCAGTCACTGGGCATAAGCCTCAACATTCTGGGACCTCTCTGCAGCAGCTGTGTGGGGAGACATCACATATTAAGCACACTTGTGCAGTCATAAGTTGAACTTTTTCCATACTTAGAGATACATCAGACTGCATACTTACAGACAGGTGGGACATCCTGCACTCGGGCTTCTTGAATCCACTGGTCCAAGAGTGCACCCCTCTTCCACTTCAGGTCATTATGGTGGTGATGTATCTGCTCACCAGTCCGGGGTATGCCAGTGGCACTGGTGAGAACATGTCAAGCTGGTCCCAGGCCTCTGCTTTGTACTGCAAACCCTGGTACTGGCCCTGCAGCAGCCTGCCATCATGTTTTTTTAACTAGGAGCCCAACCATGACCCTGGACTCCTGGATGCCCTAACATTGCACTCACAAGCGAACACCTTCACCAATGCCAGGCATTTTTGTCCTGTTGTGAGCAATCCCAAATGGTTATGGCTGTATTCCCAACTGTGCAGTTTAAATAGGGCAGTTTTTCTGCACATTTTCTTGAATGGCCAGTTTTAATATGCTGAACTATGCTTAGCTCCATGCAAATCTGCATACCAATGCTTACACCAGCTAAGCAGAGCTGAAAGCAGGTAAGCAATACTTACACTAGCAAAGCATTGCTTAAATCTATTTTTTCATTAAATTTATAAATTATTTTTTACTTTTTTTATTTTACATGTTCCCACCCCTACTGTGCTATACATGAGCCATATGATTGACATCTATCATTCAAATTCCTTAAAAGTTTATTAAATAATTTGGCAGAGGGGGAATTTGAACTGAGCATGTTATACATGCTGTACCATGGCAGTACCACTACACTATAGCAGCTTGATGTTTTCTATCACATTAGCAATTGTCTATCATTTTCAGGATTTCAGCCAGGCTAAGCATAGCAGCACGCCATGCAAACAAGCTGCACACCGCTTAAACTTTGGATTTATTTGATGAAAAAAAAACTTATATATATTTTTTAATTTCTATTGCTTTCCTCTTGCATACTGCTTCCATGCAGGTAGGGCAAGAGTGCATACATTTGGGGGTGTGCACTTGAAGGCTGCTGTCTTCCAGGTGTTTGTGTTTTTTTTTTCTTTTTCAGTGTCTGTGGACACTGAAATGTTAACTATTTACATTTCGGTGTCTGTGGACACTCATTTACTATATAATATTAGAGCCAGGCTCCAATATTATATAAACTTGACACTCATCTGTGTCAGAAACTCCCGTACGACACTTTCTGAGTGAAGGGGGCATGTTACATGTGCAGGCACTGCTGACACATGCCCCCTGTGCTCAGTCCTGGTTTGTGTCCATTTAGATTAGATAGCAGGGTGCCTTCATGCATATGCAAAGCGTGCTGCTATTCTATATGGATATGAACCACTCCATGCAAGAATATCCTTATTCTTGCATGGAGCTTCGTGTATCCTGCGGACTGTTGTAATATCATATAGATGTTCTAAAATTCTCTTTTTAGATTTTCTGATGGTCATCCCTACATAGAATGCATTACAGAGAATGCATAATGCAGCATAGGCTAAATCTGTGGATTTACATGTTAATCTATGCCTCAAATACCAAGTTTTATTATTATGCCCTAATAAAATATTAGTTCCACTGTGAATATAATGACAGGCTTTACAAAAGTCATGTGGAAAAGTACCTACAATTTTGTTACTGTCTGCAGAAGAATTATTAATACCATTTGCATATAAATATGCTTTCAATGTATGCACTTATGGACTTTTTTGTTTCAGCTACATTTCAACAACCAAGTTTCTCTCCAGTATCTTAAATAATTCTGAACATCCTCTCAAAAATTCCATTTGTCTTTAGCGCAATTAATTATTGATCTGGCATCATTAGCCATGTTCACTATAAAAGGCATATATCTAGCTTCCAAGATTTTAAGATCCAGCATGTTGCAACCCATCTAATAAAATAGGTGGACATTTATTATATATATTTAAAATATTTAAATCTGTTATATTCAACAGAAATCCTTTGGTATATCCTCTGTCTATAAACAAATCAAAATTGTTCTACTTCCTTCAAAAATATATCATCATCAGTAATCAATTTTGATGCCCTAATAAACTGTCCTCTAGGAGCATTATTCTTAATAAACTTGGGATATGAGTTGGAATAGGACAAGTAATTAACAGCCATTTCTTTCTGAAATAATTCACTGTAAAATTCATATTTTTATCTAAAATTAATTTTGTATCCAAATAGTTGACTTCATGTCCTATTTCTCCTAACATAAACTACAAAAATGTTGTATTAATATTTACAATAAAAGTCTCACATTGTTATTGAGTGTCTTTCTAGATAAAAAAATAAATAAATCATCAACACACCTGTTAAAATTCAAAACCTGGAACAAAAGGCAGTATCTGATTTTCCCATCAACATATGATGATATTAGTAAATGAGGGTGCCATTGTACAACCCATCACTACTCCTTTAATTTGTTGATAATAATTGTTACTAAATATGAAAAAATCATTTGTGAGAGCTGACTTCATTAACCCACAAACTGTGTTAATCTTAACTTTATTCCATTCTAAGTATTTTGCTAAAAACAACCTGAGAAAATCTATACATTCTCCTATAGAGGTTGATGTATATAAGGATTCCATATTAACTGAAAAAAAAAATGTTCCTTCCCACTCCAAAAGAATAGAGTCTCAGTTGATTTTAAAAAATGCCAAGACTCTTTCATATAAGAAGGTAGTTTTTGCACTAATGGATTTAACAACTGATCTAAATATATAGAAGCAGACTCTGTAATGGATCCACTGGCAGATACTACAGCACAAAAAGGTGGACAAGAATTGTTTTAATGAATCATAGGTATTCCAAACAAAATGAACAAAAATAACTCCCCACAGGAAATTAACTGCGCCAGAAGCAAGAAAAAAACAATGTATCCAACAATAAACTTCCAGAAACAGAAACCAGCATTCCAAACAAAATATCAATTTCTAGGGCATTTATAAGCCTAGCCCAGAGTTTTTGTGGCTTACGCCACCCCTTTCTATTGAAGGATATTATGCCCATTATTTTAATGTGCCTCTGTCAAGCAGTGACACTGATGTAATCCCTGGGGTATACCCCAGGAATATATGTATCAGTAAGTGTCTGCTCTAATATATCCAACAAATTTGTATGTTTAGAGCTTTTATAAATATCCACTAATGTAGCCTTCTTGTATTCAGCATCATTATTCGACAAATATTCCATGGACTGAACATAATATTTCATATATATGACCACTGTCCCCCATCCTTATTGGCATGCATTAAAAACAGATTTTTTAAATTCCCTTTAACTCTTGAAAAGCTTCCCTTTCCTGAACTGCTAAGGTAAATATTTTGAACTACACTTTTATTTATTGTTTATTGACATCTGATTATCTTGAAAGTTCAAATGGGTAGGCATTCATTTTCAGTGGAAGTCTGGTGTGAGAAGCTCCAAAGTATTGCAAAACATTTTAAGAACAATAATTTTGCAGTCTTTAAAATAATACAAAAAAACAACTACAGTTTAAATAATTATACCAAATTAGACTTAATACGAAAACATTGGTTAAGAATAGATACAAGTTATAAGACAATGATTTAATAGTTAGTGAAGTTTTAGCCAGTTTATACAGAAATTAAAGATAAGCTAGTATACCAACAGAAATTGCAATACAAAATGAGAGAAAAGCAGACTTATAGTATATTTAGAGAGAAAGCAAGGAGAAAAAAATTATAGAGGTAAGGAAATGAGCAAAGAAGGGAGAGTAAGGAGATGTAATATATGAATAAGTATTTGTTCACATTTAGGGATATAGTTTATCCTAGTGTTGAGAAAGATCAGAGCCAGCTTTTGACTAGGAAGTCCTTCAGAATGTTTTTGAAGGATGGGAGGGAGGCTATTGACCTGCTGGTTACAGATACAGAGTTCCAGGCTTTTGCAACATGGTACGAGTACAGAAAATGCCCATCAAATTTGATAAGTTTGTGACACACAGGAGTTTTTGGTCATTGGATCATAATGGGTGACTGGGAACATAATTGTGCAGAATGTTATTTAGTGCTGGAGAAGCAGATAGATTCTGAAAAAGTTTATAGGTGGAAAGAAGCTGTGAATATGTTAGCTGATGAGGTAATTCTAAACAATTTATGCTTTTTACTACCATACTGTGGTGGAGTCTGAAAGGAGTATTTGCTGCAAATGTAGGCACTTTATTATAGCATTGTTTAAGCTTTGATTTTTGTGATGCTTGAAGGTTAGTAAGGATGGGAGTACTATAAAGAAGTGTGGGGAGGAGATAAGTTGTTATCTTATTATTACACTTATTGTTTAAACATGAACAAATTATGTTCTTCAACATTATCAAGAAATGCCTGCAACACTGGAACAAGAGGTGAATTAAACACAGATGGTTTGGCCAAAACTCTGTTATTAAATGTAACATGTTGAAATAAATGTGTAGCATTCAGGTTGTCAAAAAACAGTCTCAGTTGCTTTAATTTATTACCCAGATTGGCTTTTGGTGTTGTAATGAAAGAAAGTATTTTTGTAAAACACTTATTTGTGAGTCAGTAAAAATTTCAGCTGTAAAATTAAAAAAAAAAAACAATAACTGGAAAAGATTAATGTTTAGTCATAAGTTATTTGATAATCCAAGTTGTTTCTATCCATTCAGTGTCATCCTTGAATTCTGCCTCTTCCCCTTCCGTGACCACTCTGGTAATTGATTCTTTGATGAATGTGATAATTCTGAAAAATGTGCCCATCCAACTGTGCATCATTGTTTGCTAAAATACTTCACTTTCCCCACCAGACAAGAGGACCATCTGAGCAGAGGAAACTCTTGCACATTGTCTAAAGAAAACGTTATTGTTGGATTCTGTGGAAACCAATCTAATGGAAGGAGCCATATTGCCAAATGTCCTGGAGGCCAGGGGGTGGAAAGGCAGTACCATTTTCATCGGCTTCTAGGTTCCTATGGATCTTTTTAGTCTTAAGTAAAATTATGTTTTTAACTTCTTTATCAGTCTCATTGGAAACAAGTTCATATTCATGTACTAAAAATATCCCAATAAACATATCACATCATAAAAGCCAACATTTAAAGTACATGTTCAATGATCCATGTAATTCAGACCAGGTCATCACAATATCTCTTTTCTTATCTGCATTTTCAAAATTGCTGAACTCCTTAAGCTTTGTGTGATAGTCACAGAATCATAACACAATAAAAGTGGATAAATAGAAAGCAGACAGCTTCTCTTTCATCCAGCATGGAAAAGGTGCTTGACAGAATGATGCCTACCGACTTTGTAACCTTACTAGAAGATTAGCAATCCTATGGTGAATAATGTAGTTAATTGGGGGTATAACTGGTAGAAGGAGGTCTTTGTAGCTAAACCCAAATGGTGAATTACTGTAGGTCTTGCTCATAAGTAATTTGAAAAATAAGAATCTCGTTAATGCACTAGGTACCAGAGCATCTTGGGAAAAAGATTGATGATAGCGTTTGTGGTCATATCACCAGACCTAAGGCTGTGTTTTCTGGACACACAGGTTACTTGGTTCAGGAAGTATCTGCACTTGCTGGGAAGTTCAATTCACCTGGCAGTCCTGGTAGAGTCACACAAGTAGCATAAGTAACAAAATTCTTCATCGCTGCATAAGATGAAGGGATAGTACAAACTCCTTCATCGCTGCATAAGATGAAAGGATAGTACCTTTGGATTGCATATTGGAGTAGTAGAACACATCTTTAAGAAAAGGGGCCAGAATATATGTTACAGCTACCGAAGGAGCATTTTCCTCAGTTTTCCTGAAAAAGCTTGCACCAAAGTGTTGGACAGTAGACTCCAGCAATAAGCTGAACCTTGGATTCAAGAAGGACAATGTAGATGCTCTCTGGATTGTGAAACAGAGGATTAGATCTTAACTTTGCACAGCTATGTGAGTGGTTTCAGTAGTTTGTTAATCTATTTACAGAATTCTTTTTATTTTGTAGAAAATTTAAGACCCTATTTTGCCATGTGCTGTAGATGGTTCTATGGCGCTATGAGGTAGCAAGCCACTGCTACCTGCTGTTGGCCTTGTAAAGACTGCATATCATCACCACACCTGCTTGTGATTTACATGGATGGGATAACAAGATGCAGCCAAAGTCAGGATGTTGCCTGATCAGAGGACCAAGAGGGGTAACACCTCTGCTGCATGCAAATTATATTATTGTTTTGACCTTATATAACTTTGACCTGTGGCACAAACTCTGCTGAGTAGAATGTAGTTGGCATGAAAATCTGCAGCTCTAAATATGAGGCTAAGGAACTATTGTGGAAAAGACTGAGTGATCTCTTCAGGTGAGATGGAATAGCTGCCTTTAAAGGAGGAGCTTAAGTAACCTTGAGATCTTTCTATGAGTAATGTCAAGGAGAAATGTAAGACTGACCAGTCTGCATTGGTTATCAACAGCAATCTTGTAGGTGCTAAACTTATCTGTTGTGAAATAAGAGCTGAGCTGTGAGACATCTCTTGAGTTACTGTTCTGTCTTTGACCTCGTCCTCACCTGAGGTCAAAGTCATGAGTTGTGGGCAGTTCCCAAAAGAATAAAATTACAGTTTCAGATGGTAGAAATGTAATTTCTTTTCAGGATCACTTGGCTTTTCATTCATGACAAGGTTACGAGTTCAGTGATCTGAGGGAGACTCAGAGAAAAGCCACTGTTCCTATGGAATGACAGAAGGAATGAAGCTTACTGGAATTGTTTATGGTATGACCCACAGAGATGAGGCCCCCTCAACATACCCAGCACATACTGGAGTAATGATTTCCCTTAGCCTATGTAAGAATACTTGATGAGCCTACTGGGTGCCTTGGTAGCTATGTGGCTGGAGAAAGAAAATTTGGCTCAACCTCGCTGTCACTAGACCATGTCTAGAAAAAATAGAACAACAGTAAAGTGAAATTCTTCAGGTTCCTCCTAAGTAACTCATTTTCTTTTTATGTGCATCAAACCCCCTTTATAGCATACTTTCCTCTGCAGTTTTATTTTTTATCTAACAAGCCTACTAGCTTAATCATCTTTTCTTTTGTTGAAGCAAGTGCAAAGTAGGGACTAAAACATGAAAACCCTTTGGATTCCACCACCTGAAAAACAGATATTCCCCAGAATGTTTAGATTTACTTGTTGCCACCCCACCTATTCATTCTATACATGAAATATATCTCCCTATGTAATTTAGCAGACTGCCTTTGATAGTGATTAAACCAGTTTTGTTGCAAGGAGCAAAATACTGTAGAACAATGTAAATCAGTGTCATGTAAATGGAGACTTAGGTTCATAGGTGTACATATGTTAAGAACTGCTGAGGCCTTTATAAGCCTTGCCATACATCCCAAATGTATCCCACAATTTGTTTGTGCCTTAGAGGTCATTTTAAGAGGATACATGTAAGCCAGGGTATGACTTACAGACTGCCTCTGCCCATTAGAGACATAGGTGCTAAACTTGGGATGAATTTTCAATTTCCCATCCATTGGTCCAGGTTATGCTTGCATAGAGTTAAGGAAGAATTCTGCTTCAAATGGATGGGAAGCATGTTCCAGAGGAGAGAAATTCTTGGAGACACATATCTGTTTCTTCAACAAATACTATTTATGTTGCATACAAGGTTGAAGTCCCCAGACTGAGTAGTTCTGATGTTATTGGTTTTGTGGATGTGCAAAAGTTCCATCAGTGTGGCATCCAAGGATGCCTTGTATGCCAGGCACAGAGTGCCTCTCAACAGTCTGTAGGAAACCAAGTATAGAGATAGAGCTTTGAAACAATCTGCATAGGACATGTTTACTCCCTGTATTCATTTTGTGGGGAATCTCTGTGGATGTTCCAGTAGCTACATGTGCCTAGTTGTGTACATATTGAAGGGTCATTGTACATAATGATGGGTGTGATGAGAGCCAAATATGGAGGAACGATGACCTCTTTGGATCTAGATTCCATGTCCTTGCTTATAAGTTGAGTTTCTAATACAATGACGGGAATGGACCCCATTCCTAAGTGAATGAATATTAAAATTTATGAAATTAGTATTGTTTCAATCTTTGATGTTACCCAAAAATACTCTTTGCAGCACCCACAATGTGCCCAGAATAAACTACTTCTGCAATGCATACGGCATTACATATATAGGTAGCATATGTAAATACAACTGTAAACTTTTTTTTACAAGACCCATTGCTCCTACTACTATTAGAACTGTCAGGGTGCATTTCTTCAACATTGCCCTCATTTCTGCCTGCAAATCCTGGTGTTTTATGACTTTGTGTCTCTCTGAACATAAGACACCGTAATCACTGGGTATAGCAATTTCAGTGATCAATGCTACTTTTGTCTTCTTTTCATGAACTACTACATCTGCTGGTAATGGGGGATCCCTTATGATATAAACATCATTATTCTCTATAATGCTTTGTAACTCATGTCTCCAATGTTTCTCAGTTACTTCAATATTGTAATGTTTGCACAATCCTCAATGCAACATCCCTGCCACATTATTATGCCTTTTAGTGTAGAGGCCCTCTGCCATTAGTGTATCACACTCAGCAACAAGATGAGTGATTGTTTCCAGTTATGTGTTACAGAACCTGCATTTGTCTGTTTCTCCCACATATCTTTTGGTGTAAGTTCATCTCTCCTTAACCATTCCTGGGTCAGATCCTAATATACATGAGGTTGTTCCATGAGTTTTCTGTACTTGCAACTATATTTATGCATTTTCCACATTTCTTGCCTTCTCAACCTATCTTTCTCCTTATATAGTTTTTTTTGGCACATTCAGTTGCTGCCTGATTTTTATCTACTTCTTGTTTGATTTGCATTGCCACTTGACACTGACATGCTTCTGCTTAACTAAGCTGGGAAGTCATCTTAAACTTGATTCCCCTTATGTTGTAAAACATTCACTATGCTAGGATTTCGTGACATCAGCAGACATGCATGCAGTCCTATGATTGCAAATCTATACAAGTAATCAATTTTGAGGAGGCCCATAGCTCCTTCAGAATGAAGAATATATAATCTTGGTATACTTTGATGGTTATATATCATTTGATAAATGTAAAGCAGGTTTTGTTTTCCTGTTCAACTGATCCAATACCTTTTAGGCACAATCACCCCAAAACTGTAAGTTTGAACAAGAAGTGCAAATTGATTTATAGCTTTGACTTTGCACATAGATGTCATGGCTGTTTTCAGTATTCATTTTATTCTAAAATAAAACCAAAGCACCTGAATACAAGATAGGAGGCAGACTAATATTTCTAGCATATTCTCAGTTTAATATCTCCTTTTCATCCTCCGACTTTATCAAGAATGTTAAAAAAATACAAAACACATCTTTATAAAATTATTCCATCCAATAAGAATGTAAAAACAATTTATCAATTAAACAAATTTAAAGCAAATTTTTAGTTATATTAACCCTTTAAGTGATAGCAAGTCTGCATTCTTTGAGAACACACTTTATATTAACGTGGTCATTTAGACCAGGGGGTTTGTCAGCAGCTAATTTTATTTGCCAACAGGTTTCTCTTTTTTTTATAGCACACAAAGTAGTTGGGTACTGTAACAAAGTCCAGCTTACGAAACCAATCCAAAAGTATATCAAAAAACGTCGCTGGACACTGCTATTCTTTTAAAACATTTATTCAGTAACAACAGTCATTCAGTAAAAACAAAAGGATGAGCGCTTTCGGGACAATTCCCTTCCTCAGATAAATTTCACAATAAAACAATGCCCCTTTTTTAAAAACCATCATAACCAATGACATTCAGTGAAAGACCCGCCTATTTTGAAGGGTGGGTCTTATTGGTACAACGTCATTCAATCCTGGTGCATGTGTAGCCATCAGTTCAACAATCCATTTTGATTCAGCTAATTCTGTACTATGTCTTAGATCCCCCCCCCCCTGTTATTAAGCCTGATGTTAACTATGGCCCTAAATAAAAACCTATGTGTGGGATATTCTTCTATATGTCTACTGAGTGCATTATGAGGATCACCATTTCTTATACTGGACATATGTTGAAATATTCTAGTTTTTAACATTTGATTTGTTTTCCCCCACATAGAAGCAGGGGCATTGTTTACACTCTGCCAAGTATACCAGATCGGTGGTATAACAAGTGGCCTTTCCTTTTAACATGAATTGCCTACTAGTTACAGGGTGTATAAATATAGAATTTCTATTATTAATATGACCATAGGCTCTACACCTCCCACAAGGTAGAGTACCTACAGAAGTTGAAATTACTGATCCATTATTGGAAAGGCCACTTGTTATACCACCGATCTGGTATACTTGGCAGAGTGTAATTAATGCCCCTGCTTCTATGTGGGGAAAACAAATCAAATGTTAAAAACTAGAATATTTCAACATATGTCCAGTATAAGAAATGGTGATCCTCATAATGCACTCAGTAGACGTATGGAAGAATATCCCACACATAGGTTTTTATTTAGGGCCATAGTTAACATCAGGCTTAATAACAGGGGGGGATCTAAGACATAGAACAGAATTAGCTGAATCAAAATGGATTGTTGAACTGATGGCTACACATGCACCAGGATTGAATGACGTTGTACCAATAAGACCCACCCTTCAGAATAGGCGGGTCTTTCACTGAATTTCATTGGTTGTGATGGTTTTTAAAAAAGGGCATTGTTTTATTGTGAAATTTATCTGAGGAAGGGAATTGTCCCGAAAGCGCTCATCCTTTTGTTTTTACTGAATGACTGTTGTTACTGAATAAACGTTTTAAAGGAATAGCAGTGTCCAGCGACGTTTTTTGATATACTTTTGGATTGGTTTCGTAAGCTGGACTTTGGTACAGTACCCAACTACTTTGTGTGCTACTGATTTTGTTGTGTCGGTGCTGTACATGCTATGGAAGGACTGAATAATGCCGAGGCACCTCACTCCTCTGTACAGCAAACGTTAGGAGGTGAGGCTGTCAGGTGGAGTCATAACATATACACTGACAAGGCTAACCCCCTCTTGAATCTGGGTTTTGAATATCAAAGGAATGGTTTTATAGAACGTCAAGTGCCAATGGCGGTGGATAAAACTCTTGATGATTTGGTTAGAGAACTGACTTATAAAGTGAATAAACTGCAGTGTCTGCAATGGCAGACTTTTCACTTTGAGGCATGCATAGACTATGGTATTGTCCCTAGAGGGATGAGGATTCTCTGCATGCCGTCGCAAGGAGACCGGTACCCTGAACTTTTGGCCAAATGGCAATCATTGAATCTGAGCACTAGCTTCAAATACATGGAGCTCTTAATTGAACATTTTGCCCCTGAAGTAGAAGAACTCAAGAAAGAAATAGCGGAACTTCAGCATAGGTTGGAAAGCAACTATACGGATAATAGGAGTAAAGAACGTATCAACCAGCTGTATATTACCTTTGCAACCAGTGATGAGAGGATTAAGGGTCAAAAATTGGGTAAAATTAGAAGAGACTACAAAGATTTCTCGAATGGGAATATCTTCGTTTGGCCCAGATTTCATGACTCACCATCCAATGATAACACACGCAGAAGAGAGAACACGTGTCAGCAGGTTAGATCGAATCGACGAGTCAGCGTTGTTGAGGAGCAGCACACACGAGGGACAGGGGTGCCCGTAGTACATGGAGAAAATAGATGTGCTGGGGGTTCTTTGGCTCCAGCAGACACAGTACGTGTTCCCACTGAATCCTTGCTTGATGCAGGGAACCGAAATTACGATAGAGATGTGGAACGAGCAGTATCAGGGGTTATTACAGCATCCACACTCCCTTCTGAGACCTTGACGAAGACTCCAGTCAAGGCTACATCATCAGGAGAATCACAGCAAGAGGACAGCATTTTAGGAGCTACAGGAGCACGACCGAAAGAGCAGCGAGGAAAGCAACGTTTTTTGGAGATGCTGCCCGCCCCTTTGAAAAAGAAGGGGGCTTGGAAAAGATCCTTAAGCGAGGATCGGATGGCAGACAAAAGAAGGAAAATGTTGGACTGACTGATGATAATTTGGATTATGGTATTGTTTATAATTTATCTAAATATGTACTGAATGATGATGAAATAATGATTTTAAACAAAGGGTTAATGTTTATACCTAGCAACAGCAGTGTTTTTAATGAAGTTATGATGGATATCATGCTGTTTTGTCGCAATTTAGCTTTAAGAATGGAGTATGGTATGCACAGTGACCATAATGTGATTTTGAAAAAAACAAGTGTTTATGTTCCTCCACTTACGCCCACTTTAAATTTGTTTATTAGGGGATGTGAACAAGATTTGATGAGTTATTTTATGGAAGGAAAAACCAGTAAGTACTATAATCTGACCCAAACACAGAGGGAAACTCTGAAAAGTTTGAGTAATAATAAGGAGATAATTATAAAACCAGCTGACAAGGGTGGGGCGGTGGTAGTCCTTGATGCTGGGTGGTATAATTGTAGGTTGAAGCGATTGCTTGCAGATGAAGGTACATATGTACGCATTAATCCTTTAGGTGTGAAGCAAGCGGTTGATAGGGTACATCTAGGTTTAAAAAAACTGCATTTTGATATGAAAATAAATGATGAAACCTTTGAATTTTTATGGTTGGAAAAAGCTGTCACCCCTATTTTTAAAGCACTCCCGAAGATACATAAATCCTTGGAAGACCCACCCCTTAGACCAATAGTTTCGGGGAGGGGGTGGGTGACTGAAAATATTTCCATATGGTTGGAACATCATCTCAGACCCTTTGTAGATGGTATTAACAACATATTAAAGGACACGGGAGATTTTTTAATAAAGTTAGGCAGAGTGGAGTACAATGCACAAAATGGGAAAAAGTTCTTGATGGCCACATTAGATGTCAATAATTTATTTATGGTTATAAACAATAGCTATGGTATAGAGATGGTAGGTACCCTTTTGTTGGAATTAGGGGCAACAGATGATAAGGTGCAATTAGTAAAAACATTGTTAAGCTTGGTTTTGGAAAATAATGTTTTCATAGGTGACAACTCTATGTTCAGACAGGCACAGGGGGTTGCCATGGGCACCCCCTGTGCCAATACATATGCTAACCTTGTATTATCACAATGGGAGAATGTGCATGTTTTAAATAGTGATTATTGGAAGAAGTACATGAAGATGTATGTGCGTTTTGTGGATGACGTTTTTATTTTATGGGATGGGAGTTTGGACACTCTGCAACGGTTTGTAGAATATTTACATTCCACGACTACATTTTTTAGATTTAGTTTAAAAGCCTCCAGTGAATGTATAGATTTTTTGGATGTGAATATAGTACAAAGTGAGGAAGGTTTTAAATCTAAGTTATTTAAGAAGGAGTGTTGGAGGAATACCTTACTCTCATATGACAGCATGCATCCACGATACACGTATTCCAATATTGTACAGGGGCAGGCAAGCAGGATTTCTAGGATTTGTCTGGAAGATGAAGACTATGAAAATGAGCTCATAACACTCAAGGGTTGCTTGCAAGATAGAGGTTACCAGAACAAGAAAGTGAACAAAATAATTAATAATAGTAGGAGTTATAGGGGTAATAAATATAAACCCTGGTTAAAACGCACAGCAACCGTAGAAACAGGTAGTGTAGATAGAGCAATGGTTTTAAAGGGACCACAGATGATGTTTACATATAGCAGTAACATAGGGGACATTTGTAGTATAGTCCGAAATAACTGGAACATTTTGACCAGTGATGGCAATTTGAACAACATTATAGGGTATAGACCTAGTTTTGGGTACAGAAGGAATAAGAACCTAAAAGATATACTATGTAAAGAGAGATCCATCAATAATGGATCAGTAATTTCAACTTCTGTAGGTACTCTACCTTGTGGGAGGTGTAGAGCCTGTGGTCATATTAATAATAGAAATTCTATGTTTATACACCCTGTAACTAGTAGGCAATTCATATTAAAAGGAAAGGCCACTTGTTATACCACTGATCTGGTATACTTGGCAGAGTGTAATCAATGCCCCTGTTTCTATGTGGGGAAAACAAATCAAATGTTAAAAACTAGAATATTTCAACATATGTCCAGTAT
This sequence comes from Protopterus annectens, assembly GCF_019279795.1. Classification (NCBI taxonomy): domain Eukaryota; kingdom Metazoa; phylum Chordata; order Ceratodontiformes; family Protopteridae; genus Protopterus; species Protopterus annectens. The sequence continues at coordinate 80,830,337 of NC_056742.1, forward strand.
AAGAAATGGTGATCCTCATAATGCACTCAGTAGACATATAGAAGAATATCCCACACATAGGTTTTTGTTTAGGGCCATAGTTAACATCAGGCTTAATAACAGGGGGGGGGGGATATAAGACATAGAACAGAATTAGCTGAATCAAAATGGATTGTTGAACTGATGGCTACACATGCACCAGGATTGAATGACGTTGTACCAATAAGACCCACCCTTCAGAATAGGTGGGTCTTTCACTTAATTTCATTGGCTGTGATGGTTTTTAAAAAAGGGCATTGTTTTATTGTGAAATTTATCTGAGGAAGGGAATTGTCCCGAAAGCGCTCATCCTTTTGTTTTTACTGAATGACTGTTGTTAATGAATAAACATTTTAAAGGAATAGCAGTGTCCAGCGACGTTTTTTGATATACTTTTTTTTATAGTTGACACCCCTCTGGTCTTCTGGAACTGATAACACCACATCAATCAAACATTTTTTGAAATGTAAACATTTACCTGGGTGTCTATAAAGAACATTTCTACTGTCTTTAGTTTTAATAGTGTAACAGTGTTCTTTTATCCTTTTACCCAAACTTCTAGTGGTCATACCTACATAGAAGCGTGGGCACCATGAGCAGACAGCTATGTATATAATATCTTTGGTATTACAGGTGCATCTATTTTTTTACAGGTGTATCTAATTTTTATTTTATTCTTCTAAAATATTATTTATTGAATTTTGTTCACATTTGTTCATGTTTTATTGTTGATCATTCAGCAGTACCCAAATATTTATACACTCTCTCCTACTCAAGTTCCTTTATATCACATTCCTCTCCCAGACTGATGTTTTCTTGATGCTGCAGTTTTCCTGCTTTAAAGGTTAAGTTTAAACATTTATCAAGACCAAATGACATTCTTATATCATCTGAGAACATTTTGACCACTTGCAGTTGTGCTTTCAACTCCTCATCTGATGAACTATACAGTTTTTAATCATCTACAAAATGAATATGAGAAGTCTTTCCACGTTGTTACAATTTGACTCCTAGAAAACAACAATGACTTAATCTGTTAAGTAGAAAGCTTAATGGGTTAAGGGCAAGACAGAAGGGCAGTGGTGACAAAGAGTCACCCTGCAGTATCCCCCTTTTAATTTTTATCCCCGGGATAATAAGTTGTCCTTTATCATGGTTTAGCTGTAAAGTGGTTTGCCACTGTTTCATGGTCAATGTAATATAATTAATCAATACAGGGTATATCTTGTACATCTGTATGTACTCCATTATCCATGAATATGGGATACTGTCAAATGCTTTTTTGTAATCTATCCTTACCATATTTAGTTTCTTCCACTTTTTCAATTCTCCAATATGACTTTAACAACAAATGAGCCTTTGTTCCATATGACTTTCTTTTGTTACCCTTTTGTTTTACTGATATGATTGAGTTTTCTTCTAAATGACTATAAACCCTATCAGCATCAATTCCAGCATATAATTTATACATCGTTGGAAGGCAAGTTATTGGTCTATAGTTTTTAAGATAGCTTGCAGGTTCACTCTTACGAAGGAGTATTGTTTTTCCTATTGCTAACCAGGTTTCTGTCTATTCAGGATGTACATATAAGGGCTAAATCTTCATGTAAAGATGTTAATACTTTTAGCCAGAAGTTAAGTACTTTATCTGGGCCTAGGGTTTTCCATTTAGGAGCATTTCTTAATTTTGTTCAAATTTCCCTGGCTGTTACATTTGAACTACTCACTGTTACTTTTACTTCTTCTGTTCATTCAGCATTGTCTGTTTTGGTGGTGTTTCTATTTCTTTTGCTTTGTTTCCCAAGTCTCTATAAAATGTTTTGGGTTTATCAATGAAGTGCTTTTTTGTACTTTTCTTTTATATTTATCTGCATATCTTCTAAGTTTTTCTGTCTGTGCTGATATCTTTAGTTGATTATTTGCAATAGAATATGACAGAATGATAGACTTGATAAGAGCAACATGCAGTATCAGAACAGACCAGGATCTAAGTAATTTTGTTAATCCGTTCCCTCTTCTATACTCTTCTAACAGTGATACTTACTGTCTTAATTGCTTTATGGTTTCATATATTCAGTGCTTCCATGATGGCATTTGATTTCTTCTCTTCCTTTCCCTTATTGCTCTGCATTTTTGTGGTAAGACTGTTATTAATTTAGCTGCACAGTAATATATCCTACTTACATTTGTTGTATCACATGGATTTCTGTTAGTCTTGCTCGCTGTGTTTATCAGACTTCTAACATGTTGGGTCTTACTGACTTCCTATACTCTGTTTCTTTCACTGATCTTAATATGTGAATCCATCCCTATTAAATCAAGCAACTCTTCCCTTAGATCATTTTCTTCTAAACTGAGGGCAAATTCTTTGTTTTGTCTTTTCTGAAGCCATTCTACAGAAAGTTCCAGAGCATCTTCCTGTGACATATTCTCTTCAGCTGCATTTTGCATCATCCTTTGCTCTTTCACATGGGAACTCACTGGCCTCTCACTCTACAGAATTGACTGCATCAGAGTTTACACTGTTTCCTGGTCCTTCCCTTGCTGTACAACTCCAACTACACTTTTGTACTAGCCTCCTACTGAAGGTTCCAAAGTATGTTTATGTGGCAAGGGATCAGTTGATTACCATTCCACCTGTTTCTCTTTATTTTGAGGACTAATTGTTCCATTATGCTGTTATGTTACCAGGGTTGGATTTTCTACACTAAATCCTTCACTTCGCATTTATTCCATAACTTTAGCTTCTATTTCTTTAACTTCTCCATTACTAATCCTCTTTTCTACTTTCTCCCTTCGTTTTCTAATTTTTGTATTGTGAAAATTTCCATATCTCGATGCTTTTGCCTGTTTTCTCTTCAAATATCTTTGGTGCTGCCTTTTTCTATTGATTACTTTTGCTTTCTCCTTTGCATAAATATTGTGCCATATTAAATCTCTTTTTTCCCATGTCAATATTTCTTCTTCAGATGTCTCCCGCTCCTCCTATTTCTTATCACTTCTGTAACTCATTTTTCATGCTGTAACATAAAGTGTGTTAGATTTTCTAGAATAAATCCTTCACTTCACAGGTATTCCATATATTCAGTTTCTGTTTGTTTAACTTCTACTTTATCAATCTTTGGTTCTATGTCCCCCCTTTTGTGATCTTATTTTTCATATTGTGAAATGTCTGTATTTCTCTTCAAGTATCTTTGGTGCTGTTTTTTTTTGTATTGATTATTAATTTTGCTTTCTCCTTTGCATAAATATTGTACCATATTAAATCTCTTTCTTTCCCATGTCCATATTTCTACCTCTTCTTCAGATGTCTCCCACTCCACCTGTTTTGCTTACAGTGGGGACTCATTGTTCCATCATGCTGTGATAAAAATTGTGTTTAGACTTTCTGCACTAAATCCTTCACTTCACAGGTATTCCATAACTTCTGCTTTTCTAATCTTCTGTTCTACATTCCCTCTTTGTGATATTCTTTTTTGTATTCTGAAATTTTTCATATCTGGGTGCCTTGTCCTGTATTTCTCTTCAAATATATTTGGAGCTGCTTTTTGTATTGCTTAGTTTCTTTCTCATTAAAGATTCAAAGATTTAAAGATTCAAGATTCAAAGAAACATCATTTAGGACCACGCAAGTGCAGCCTTAACGAAATTACAAATGGCAGCTCAGGAGAGAAATACAGTGCAAATACAGATACAGCATTATCAGAGAATAACATAAGAAAGAATATAATGACATGCATGCCATGCACGAGGTAGTTCACATTACATAAACACACTCAATACCCATTATCCATTGATAAGTAATAAATAAATACTCACCAAACTCCTTCACTGTTAAGACAGAAAATAAAGAGACTAGTGAACAGCAGCTGTTTAGTTACTGTATTGCATTTATTAACCTTAGACATGACACAGTATAACCATCATATTGCATAATAGTACTACTGACGGTAATTGCTCAGAGCAGCAGGATTAAATGAAAAAAGAGGTTTCAATGTATCAGGTATTATGGTTGGTGTCCGAGTTAGTAAGTCTCACAGCTGTAGTATACAAACTGTTCCTGAGTCTGGTAGTCCTACAGAGGAAGCTGTGGTACCTCCTTCCAGACAAAAGTTGTGAGAACCAATTGTGGGCCAGATGGATCGAATCAGCTTATATTTTGTATGTTCTCTTTCTTGCTCTTATAAAGAAAGAGATGCTCATGAACAGAAGGGAGGTTTGTGCCCAAGATTTTCTCATCCACCCTCACCACCCTCTGTAATTTCTGCAGTACTGTGCAGTTGCTGAACCATGCTATGTAGTTGCTAGTGAGGATGCTCTCGATAGTTCCCCTGTAAACAGTGGTAAGAGCAGACAGTGGAAGCCTGGCCTTTTTGAGCTTTCTCAGGAGGTGAAACCTCTGTTCAGCCTTCTTCACTATATGATTGGTGTTAGCAGCCCAGAAGAGGTCATCAGAGATGTGAAGGCCCAGGAACTTAGTTGCTTTGACTTTCTCTAATACCTCCCCTTTGACAGTGAGTGGTTGGTGAACTGTTGCCTTTCTCCTGAAGTCCATAATCTTTTCTTTGGTCTTATTGACATTCAGGTCCAGATTGTTCCTGTCACACCAGGCAATCAAAGTGTTCACCTCATACCTGTAGTTATGTTCATCCCACCACTAATGAGACCCATGACTGTGGTATCATCAGTTAATTTTATAATATGGTTTGAGTCATGGGTGAGGATGGTGAAGAGCAAGGTGCTGAGCACACAACTTTGGAGAACACCAGTATTCAGGACTATGCGTTGAGAGGTGTTGTTTCCAGTGCATGTCCATTGGAGTCTACCAATCAGCAAGTCAAGAGTCCAGTCACATAGGTGCTTGTTTATCTCGAGTTTCATGAGCTTATCCACCAGTTGCATCGGTATCACAGTGCTGAAAGAAGAACTGAAGTCAATGTAAAGCAGCCTTACATAGTTGTTCCTCCCTTCCAGGTGTTTTAGTGCAATGTGTAGTACGACTGATATGACATCCACAGTTGATCTATTTACATGGTATGTAAACTGGAGTGGATCAAAGGACTTAGGAAGACTGGCAGATAGATGTTTCTTCACAATCCTCTCAAAGCACTTCATGACATTTGAGGTTAAGGCGACCAGTCTAAAGTCATTGAGGCAGGTAGGGTTGGGTTTCTTCAGAGTTGGGACAATACTTGTTTCCTTGAAATGTGAGGGAATTTTCTCCATAGCACGGGATGAGTTGAAGATGTCTGTCAGTACCAGACATAACTGATCAGCACACCCATTCAACACCTTGCCAGGTATGTTATCTTGTCCAGCAGCCTTCCTAGGATTCACTTTCTTAAGCTGAAGTCTAACCACCTCAGAGTTTAAGTTGAGCACTATCTCCTCTTTGTCAGTGTTTGTTTTAGAAGGTATGGTGGTGTTCTCCTCAAATCTGCCAATGAAGGAGCTCAGTTCATTTAGGAATTCCAAGTTGTCATCACATTGGGGTGTTTTGGTGTTATAGTCCATGAGCTGCAGTATCCTCTGCCATAGGCATCTCATGTCCCTCATGTCATGGAAGCAGATCTGAATTTTCCTCCCATACTCCCTCTTTACCTCTTTGATGTCCTTTTTCAGATATGACCTGTCCGTCTTAACCTTTCTTTATCATTTGCCTTGAAGGCTGTGTTTCTTTCCCTCAGTAGCTCATAGACATTCCTGGTGAGCCAGGGCTTCTGATTAGCTCTTATACTGATGGCTTTCATAGTGTTTACATTCTCCATGCATTTATTTATATAGGCAAGAACTGATTCAGTATAGGTGTCTATGTCTAACTGGAGGTTGTGCATAGCCGCTTCTTTGAAGACCTCTCAGCAGGTGATATTGAAACCGTCCTAAATGCAGTCCATGGAACCCTCCTGCCAGACTCTGATCTGTTTAGTTGTCATTTTTTTTCTCTGATCAAAGCTGTCTTATACCCCCTGATTCACTAATCTCCCATGCAGTACTAGCGTAGTCCTGCACGGAAGCGCTCGTGTAGGAGGAGGATGGCAGTGCACCATGCATATTAATGAAGGGACACTCCCTGACCTCCCAGGCTTACATGGAGCATGTATGAGTGCAGGGGACGTGCTTAAGAGCAGAGCTCTCAGAATAAACATGCCCCTGCAATGTAGAACAGCAGAAAGTGGAAATAAATGAGCGAGACCGCTCATAGGTGTCCGCACATCCCCACCAACAGTCCCCCATGTATACAACAGCAACAGGACAGAAAAATCAAAAGAAGAAACCCCTTTATTTTTTTTTTTTAAATCCGAGTACAGCTAACCATAGGTGTGTGTGTGTGCCCATTGCTTAGCTACGGTTAAAGCAGCTGAAAACGCTGAAGACAATAACAAGGAAGATATATGCAAATGAAGCAGCACAGCAATAGTGTAGTGGGCAGAGCATTCTCCTAACAAGCAGGCATTCCCAGTTCGAGTCCCACTGCAGCACAGTCTATTTTACATGGCAAAGCATGGTATAACCAATATTTTTATTGCAAAACCCACTAAATAACATATATTTATGAACTGGAGTAATGCCGGAAATGCACATGTGAAGAGTCAGTGTCATAATGAATAAGGCAGTAGTAAGGAGGTGTAAGCACAGATAAGCAGTAGTAAGCATATGTAAGCACTAGTAAGCATGTTTAAGTGCATTTGTGCGGGGGTAAGCATTACCTACACAGATTAAGCAAAGTAGAAACTGAGTGTAAGAAAATATAACCTGAAATAAGCAGTGCTTATCACCATGCAAACCTGCTTACAACTGCTTTTAAGTGCCTTAATCACTCTGTTTTAAAAATAGTAACTCTCCACTAAACCTTAACCTTTTAAACAGGTAAAACTTAAGTTACCTACTTTCACATCTAACTTCTCTAGTGCACACTGCAGTGTGCATTTTTTTTCATTATACCTTTAAGCATCCCTTTGACTAGCACTTTCCCTAATACCTGCTGGAAAGCACTAGGAAGCCTTAAACTGATACAAGCACTCAACTCTCCTTGTTAATAAGGAGAAATTAATAGTAGGCACTAAACAGCCTATAATTGCAAAGTACCTTGCTAAGGTAAGGGAAAACAGCTCCTGTACTTTACAAAAAAAAAAAAAAAAAAGCACCAAACCAGGCATGTCCAAGGGTCAGCTTCCGGTGAGTGATTTCTCCTGTCCACCTGATAAATCTGAGCATACTGGGGCAATGCAGCAATTGCCTCAGGTACACAAACAACCCTCTCCTCCTACCACCCAACACTACAACCTGTGAGAGATGCACTTACATAGCCAAAATGGAAGCAAAGCTCTCTCCATCCAAGATTGTGCTAGACAGTCAAGAGGAGAAGGTTAACACCACACTACACCTCAAGCAACACATAGCCCTTCTAAACCCACACCACCAACACCCACATATAGCAACACTAAATCCACATATGCAGAGGCCTTTAACTGTAACCTGCCCAAGCAACAAGGACCTCTGAAGCTGAAACGCAAACAAACACCAATCACAACCAAAGTGTCACATAGTTCACAACACCTGTGTGCCACGCAGCAACAGCCCCTAAGGCAAGACAATGTACCTAACACTTTAGTCATAGGTGACTCTATAGTCTGGCACACTGATGTCCCTCTCACCAGGTTGTACAAGGAGAAAATTACAGTCGGCTGCCTGTCGGGTACCAGGATCCGCCACATGACGCATGCACTCAAGTCACTCCACAACAAGTACAAATATGACTCTGTCATTGTCCATGTTGGAGTGAATGACTTGAGACGTACCTCCCTGGACTACATGAAAAGAGACATGGAAGAGCTCTTGGATCATGTGGCCCAGGCAGGTATGACCATAGCCCTGAGTAGCATCCTGCCTTCACCCAGAATGATACCATAATATAAGGACAAAATGATTGTCTTCAACAATTGGCTAAGCTTCTGGTGTCATTCAAAGGGGATCCAGTATCTGTCTGCCTGGGGCGACATGACTGACAGACCACGATGCTTTGCCAGAGATGGTCTGCACCTGTCACTCCTGGGATTCAGGTTACTGGCTAAGGCTCTTGCCACCCCTATAGTGCCTTTTTTTAGGCAAGGTTCAAAGGACAAAACCACCACCGTAACAGGTACAAGCATGCAAAATCTGAAGGTAATGCTACTCAATGCTAGAAGTCTAAAGCTCAAAATGCACTCTCTCGAGGCACTCCTAAAAATGGAGAACATCGATATCTGTGCAGTAACTGAGACCTGGTTCAAGGCTCCAGAGAGCACCCCTGCAATACCAGGCTACAACTCTTACCACACTTTTCAGCCACCAAACCAGGACCGAAACACTAAAGGTGGAGGAGTGTCAATATTCACCAAGGATATTCACACCACCAGGCTAGTTGGCCAACACAATGTGTCTGAAATTCTCCAAGTGCAACTAACACTAGGTAAGACTGCAATCCAAATTGTAGCTTGCTACAGATCACCCACCATACCCCAAGATTCTCACTACACCTTTCTAAACATACTGGAAAATATTAAGATAGAACCAAACACCCTAATACTGGGCGATTTTAACTACCCTGCCATTAACTGGGAAAACTACTCATGTACCAACACCTTTGCCCAACGGTTCTTGGAATTCATAAATTCCAACACCCTGGATCAGCTAATCCATAGTCTCACCAGGGGCTCCAATATCCTAGACCTGGTCATTACCAACATGGGAAATCGATGCTCCACACCTATGGTCACCCCCTCGTAAGTCAGGTCTGACCATGGCTAATCATCCTTAACATCCATCCCACCCCCACCCCCAGTAAGGAAAATAAAACTTCTCCAAAGCCAACTTCATACTACTCAAGTCAGAAGTGACAAACTTCATGACACCCATGCAGACGGGAGCTGAAAGTTCAACTGCTGAATCCTGCACTAAGGCACTGTACAAGCACATCCACTCATGCATAAATCGTGCCATCCCAAAAAGAACAAAGATGCTCTCATCCAAAAAAAAAGGTCCCTGCCATAAACAAACCTTACAACAAAAGGAAGAAACTGTTGCAGAAAAGAGGAAAATCTTGGGATGCAGCACTTCCTTACCAGCCTCAGTAAGAAACTGAGATCCTCATAAAATCCTCCAAAGCTGGTTACAAAAACAAAATTGCCAAAGATTCCAAAGACAACCAGAAGGCATTCTAAAGCTAGTGTCAAGAATTAAATGGCAATGCTCAGATCCGCTCTGAGCTAAAACAGAATGGCATTAAATATAATGATTCCAAGGATATTGCCAATATCCTGTCAGATTGATTCAGTGCCAACTTCACCCCTTCTCACCTTAATGGCCCATCTCAATACTGGAAGATTGCCAAATTCTGGTAATAACAGCCAGGTAAAAAAAACGACTTCCAAAGCTAAGAATACAGCATCCATGGGACCAGATGACATCCCGGCTGTGTACTACATGAACTACAATATGAACTGGCACCTCACCTAAGTGTCATGTTTAATCATAGCAGCCACCTCACCTCAGGTTTGCCCACTGAACAGGCTTAGAGCTGCAGTTATCCCACTCCATTGTGTAGGGAGGATCCACCTTGATCCCAGAAACCACCGTACCATCAGTCTGACAAGCCTTATCTGCAAGGCCATGGAGCTTATTATCATGGAACTTATAAACAAAGACATTGGCAACCTTCAAACACTGCACCCCACCAGTTCAGGTTCAAGGGCCGATCTTGTCTCCTGAACCTGATTGACTTCTTCGAATCAGTCTCCAGAGCCATGGACAAGGGCAAGGTGGTCCACACAGCCTATCTAGACCCCCAAGGCCTTTGACACCATCCCCCACTCTGGAATCATAGATAAACTTACTAAGTTGGGCATTTATCCCCACGCCACCCAATGGGTTGCTAACTGGCTTTCTGATAGAACCCACACTAAAAGTAGCCACTCCAAATCCAGCTCCAGACAAGTGACAAGTTGAGTACCTCAGGGTTCAGTCCTGGGACACTCTCTTGTTTGGCATCTACTTCTCTGAAGTACAGGCCAACACTAAGGGACTCTGATAACAAAGTTCTAGATGACTGCAAACTGGGATCCATTATTGAATCCCCAAATGATGTGGATATTCTACAAAGGGGCCTTACAGAAACAGATGCTTGGTGCCAGACCCATGGGCTCATGCTTAATGCCAAGAAATGTATAGTTATCCCTTTGGGAAAAACATGTATCCATGAATTACCTTATAGGTGGCACACTAAACACCGAAAGTGTGATAAGAGACTTAGGGACACAGGTGGACAGTGGTCTCACCTTCAATAACCACATCACCACAACAGTCAGGAAATCCTTTCTATGTGCACACCTCATCACCAAGGGCTTTTCATCCAGAAAAAGGAGGTCATTGTCCCACTGTCTCCCTCATTAAACCCATTATAGAATACAACGCCTGCTTGGTATGTACCTCTCAAGACATCTGCAACAACTTGAAAGGCCGGTGAAATACCTCACTAAAAGAATCACAGGCCAGCAGTGCCTATGCCCAGAAGAATCGCCTTAAAAACTCCAGCTATACTCTGTCGCATATCGCCTCTCTCAGTGGCGATCTTTGGATATAAAGGTTTTAAAAAAATCTATCCATATGGAGACATTTTAGGTTACCCATCCCTGCGAAACAATCGGCCTAAAGGGGTGGGTCATTCAATATTTGTGCAGTTTGGGTAGTGCCTTAAATGTGGGATTACTGGTTTCTCTATCAGTAAAACTGATAAGTCTCTTCAGTGATACTAAAGTTGTTCTTCAGGGTATTTAACTTCTTATGTACTTTATCAACTATATGTTTTACAGATACAGGATTAATCTCTATAAGCCATATCATCTTGTAGCAGCCATATCATCTTGCGCTTAAGCCATATCATCTTGTAGCAAATGTTTTATTTTGTCATTGTACCATGTAGTGTCCATTAAAAACAATAGCTCCCCCTATCCAGCCTTTTTTATTGTTATGGGCGTTGTTGAGCTAATCCCTTCAAAGCTGCTAATCCCTTCAAAGCATGGTCTGCTCTGTAGTTAAATTATAATATTTGGAAAAAAGACCTTGTATAATACTTGGCCATATCTTTCTCACAAGCACTCAAAAAGGTGTAAGGTGGGTGAAAGCTGTGGTATAAATCCACTTGCTTTTGGGTACATTACAGTTAGATATATCATTACCAAACATGCTCTTCAGCATCAAGTTTCTACAAAATAACATGATGTCAGTAATTACCTCATTATGCATACAAGGTTGCTAGGCACAAAAGTTAGTCCCTTGTTCAAGAACAACTCGTCCGTGGTTAGACAGTGTGATGATAAATTATAAACAATGTTATTACAGAAGCCAGGAGTCATTGGAGAATCGCTGCCTCTTTATCCTGTATTCGCTCTGTGATCTTCTCGATCTTCTCGGCCCTCTCTTCTTGATGAGCGATAAAAGTTCAAAAGCGGCCGTTACCCTGCGATGCCTTGGGCGTGCTCCAGTCCCTGCTGTAACCTCTTCCATATCTTGTGCAACAATCGACAGGACATCTCAGCCGTTGCAGAAGATGTTCGACTCGGTCATGCACTGCTGCCCAGTGCTATGCAAACCCGGCACTGTTGGCTGTCGATGTCCGGGATCAAGTGGGTGGAAAAAGTCCGTGGTCAATGTCACCTCCCTGTGTGTGGTGAGCGGAAAGTGGATCAACTGTGTCAGCAATGGTGTTCGTCGTCCGTTGATGACATGAGAGCGAAACTCTGGCGTCCTGCTGTAGCGCCTGCTGCCGTGGCAACCCTGTCATTCTCTGGAGTCCCTGGAATGCCCAGTGCGTTCTGTAAAGGTGTGTATCTCTCTCCAGCCGTTCATCTTGTGCTCTGGAATCCCTCCGGTAACGTGGATTTCTGGGCCAAACAAAGATATGTCCTAGAGAGAAATCCTCATGATCCCTCTTGATTTTATTTAACTTGTCAAGGCGTAATTTCTCGGCATTGTCATGAAGTGCTCCGCATATCTGTTATAGCGTTGCTTACTTCTAGAGTCAGTAAAGTCACTCTCTAATTTGCACAGGAGGAGCTTCACCTCCTCATTTAACTTTTCCATTTCAGGTGCAAAAGAAGCTGATAAGCAGTTCCATGTACTTAAAACTGGTGTCTATGTTTAGTGCCTGCCATTTAGCCAGCAATTCCAGGGAAGCGATCTCCTTGTGCGGCATACACAGCTCTCATGCCTCTAGGTACAATGCCATATTCAAGGCAAGCTTCAAAATGAAATTTTTGCCACTGCAAACGTTGTAATTTATTCATTTTAAAGTTCAAATCTTTCAACAAGTCCTCAAATGTTTTATCCAACAGGTGCAGGCATATCATTACTTCCTTTTCTATTTTAGCTGTATCAAAACCCAAGTTAAGAAGCGGTTTAAAAGGTGTAAGAAGCTTCTTGGACCAACAACCATTTATTGGTCCAGATTCAGAAGCTCCAACAAGGGGGTTATTCAACTCACCCATAGTATCAGCAGCATGCATGGCTTGTAGGAAAAAGACAGCGCAAACAAAGCGAATCCCTTAGCCTTGCCAAAGTCCTGCGAATCCAAAATAAGCAAAACAGAAGAAAAGATGGCAGGACACTGCTGCTGCTCAATAAAACTTTTAATAAAAACTTTAAAACAAGTGGCAAGTAATCCAAATGCAGACAAAATGAAAAAAGGTTAGCGCTTTCGGGTTACACCCTTCATCAGACAACAAACACTGCATGCACATTCTTTTTAAAAGGAGTTGTTGTTCACCTATGGGAGCAACATCAGTGACATCTGTAGAATTGTTAACAACAACTGGAACATCCTCACCAGTGATACCAGTTTAAAGGGGCTAATTGATAACAGACCTTATTTTCAATATAGAAGGAATAAGAACTTGAGTGACATTTTATGTAAGGAGAATAGTCTCTCTGAGAGCAGGCCATTTAAGAGCAGGGCAGGTACACTTCCATGTATGCGTGTAAAGCTTGCAGCTTTATCAATAAAGAGGTTAACTTCATACATAGAACCACCGGGAAGAATGTTGTTTTTAAGGGTAGAGCCACTTGCAGGACCTCAAATGTGGTCTATTTGGCTGAATGCACAAAATGCCCCAGTTTCTATGTGGGCATGACCACAAATATATTTAAGGTGAGAATCCTACAACATTTACAGTATAATAGGATGACAGCAACGCCTTGTACAGGCATACATGCATACATCCACTACATAGCTTTTCATTTAGAGTGATAGTTAACATTAGAATGAACAATCGGGGGGGGGATGTCAGGCTGCAGACTGCCTTGGATGAAACTAAATGGATTATAGACTTAATGGCACACCTACCCCAGGTTTAAATGATGTTATTCCTTTAAAACCCACTCCTGAAGAGTGTGTTTCATTGACCTATAAGGTTTTATTGGTTGTGACTCCTTAAAAGAATGTGCATGCAGTGTTTGTTGTCTGATGAAGGGTGTAACCAAAGCTAACCTTTTCATTTTGTCTGCATTTGGATTACTTGTTTACTTGTTTTAAAGTTTTATTAAAAGTTTTATTGAGCAGCAGCAGTGTCCTGCCATCTTTTTCTTCTGTTTTGATTTTGGATTATGAGGACTTTGGCAAGGCTAAGTGGATTGCTTTTGTTTAGTGCTGTCTTTTCCTACAAGCCATGCATGCTGCTGATACTATGGGTGAGTTGAATAACCCTTGTTGAGCTTCTGAATCTGGACCGATAAATGGTTGTTGGTCCAAGCTTCTTACACCTTTAAATCCGGGCTTCTTAACTTGGGTTTTGATACAGCTAAAAATAGAAAAGGAAGTAATGATATGCCTGCCTGTTGATAAAACATTTGAGGACTTGTTGAAAGATTTGAACTTTAAAATGAATAAATTACAGCGTTTGCAGTGGCAAAAATTTCATTTTGAAGCTTACTTGAATATGGCATTGTACCCAGAGGCATGAGAGTCATGTGCTGCGGCACAAGGAGATCATTTCCTGAATTGCTGGCTAAATGGCAGGCTAAACATAGACACCAGTTTTAAGTACATGGAACTGCTTATCAGCTTCTTTGCACCTGAAATGGAAAAGTTAAATGAGGAGGTGAAGCTCCTGTGCAAATTAGAGAGTGACTTTACTGACTCTAGAAGTAAGCAACGCACAACAGATATGCGAGCACTTCATGACAATGCCGAAATTACGTCTTGATAAGTTAAATAAAATCAAGAGGGATCATGAGGATTTCTCTAAAGGAAATATCTTCGTTTGGCCCAGAAATCCGCGGTATCAGAGGGATTCAGAGCACAAGATGAACGGTTGAGAGAGACACACACCTTTACAGAGCACTGGGCATTCCAGGACTCCAGAGAATGAGCAGGGTTGCCAATGGCAGCAGCGTCACAGCAGGACGCAGAGCCTGCTCATGTCATCAGCGGACGGCGTGGCACCATTGCTGGCACAGTTGATCCACTTTCCGTTCACCACACACAGGAGGTGACATTGACCAGGACTTTCACCCATGATCGACATCGATACCAACAGTGCCGACTTGCATAGCACTGGGCAGCAGTGCATGACGGAAGCCAGAACATCTTCTGCAACGGCTGAGAGCGATGTCCTGTCGATTGTTGCACAAGATATGGAAGAGGTTACAGCAGGGACTGGAGCCGCGACCCAAGGCATCGCCCGGGGATGTAGCGTTTTGAACTTTACGGCGCCGAAGAGAGGGCAGAAGATCACAGAGCGACAGGGAGGCTGGGAAGAGGGATTCTCCAATGACTCCTGGCTTCTGTAATAACATTGTTTATAATTTATCATCACACTGTCTAACCACGGTTGTTCGTCTTGAACAAGGGACTAACTTTTGTGCCTAGCAATCCTTGTATGCATAATGAGGTAATTTCTGACATCATGTTATTTTGTAGAAACTTGATGCTGAAGAGCATGTTTGGTAATGATATATTTAACTGTAATGTACCTAAAAAAGCAAGTGGTTATACAGCTTTCACCCACCTTACACCTTTTTGAGTGCTTGTGAGAAAGATATGGCCAAGTATTATACCGAAGGTCTTTTTCAAATATTATAATTTAACTACAGAGCAGACCACAGCTTTGAAGGATTAGCTAACAACGCTTCCATAACAATAAAAGCGGATAGGAGCTATTGTTTTAATGGACACTACATGGTACAATGACAAAATAAAACATTTGCTACAAGATGATATGGCTATGATTAATCCTGTATCTGTAAAACATATAGTTGATAAAGTACATAAGTTAAATACCTGAAGAACAACTTTAGTATCACTGAAGAGACTTATCAGTTTTTACTGATAGAGAAACCAGTAATCCCAATATTTAAGGCACTACCCAAACTGCACAAATGTTTGAATGACCCACCCCTTAGGCGATTGTTTCGGGCAGGGATGGGTAACAAATGTCTCCATATGGATAGATTTTTATTAAAACCTTATATCCAACAAATGGATAATATCCTGATAGACACAGGGCATTTTTTACAGATCTTGGGGAATGTTATCAAACCTGCCAGTGTAGACAATGTTCTTATGGTGACACTAGACATTAACAGTCTTTTTACAGTGATCAACAATGATTATGGTATTACCTCTATAATTGAACTTTGGCAGGTTTGGGTGTCACTGAGAACAAAATAGAACTCATTAGGGATCTGTTAACATTAGTGCTGGACAATAATGTTTTCTGGGAGCTGGCTCCACGTATGAAGCACAGGGTGTAGCCACACCTGTGCCAATACCTATGAACCTTGTCCTCTCAAAATGGGAAATGATGAATATTTTGGGAAATGCTACTTGGAAGGATCACATCTTGATGTATGTTAGATTTGTAGATGATATTTTTATTCTTTGGAATGGAGAATATGACAAGTTCAACAGTTTTTTGTCATACCTACATACTACCACCACCTTCCTTAAGTTTAGTGCGAACACATCTTACCACTCTATAGATTTTTTAGATGTGAGGGTCACACAACAACAAGTAGGCTTTTCATCTAGCCTACACAAGAAAGACTGTTGGAAAAATACCCTGCTGTCCTACGTCAGCATGCATCCTCGCCACATTTTCCCTAACATTGTTAGAGGGCAAGAGTCGTGTCTCGGATTAGCACAGATGACAAGCAATTTGAACAAGAGTTAGTGAATCTAGCGGGCACTTTGAGCAGAGGCTATGGGAAGAATATGGTAAGGGCGTCATAGATAATGGTAAGATCTAGACAGACTAAATCAGACCTTGGCTCAATAGGAATCAGCCCCAGGCTCCTGTAGTGACCATGCAGGATACCACCATACAGAGAGGCACCAAGTTGTTGTTCACCTATGGGAGCAACATCAGTGACATCTGTAGAATTGTTAACAACACCTGGAACATCCTCACCAGTGATACCAGTTTAAAGGGGCTAATTGATAACAGACCTTATTTTCAATATAGAAGGAATAAGAACTTGAGTGACATTTTATGTAAGGAGAATAGTCTCTCTGAGAGCAGGCCATTTAAGAGCAGGGCAGGTACACTTCCATGTGGTACGTGTAAAGCTTGCAGCTTTATCAATAAAGAGGTTAACTTCATACATAGAACCAGGAAGAATGTTGTTTTTATAGGGTAGCCACTTGCAGGACCTCAAATGTGGTCTATTTGGCTGAATGCACAAAATGCCCCAGTTTCTGTGGGCATGACCACAAATATGTTTAAGGTGAGAATCCTACAACATTTAGGAAGTATAAGGAATAGGATGACAGCAACGCCTTGTACAGGCATACATGCATACATCCAACATAGCTTTTCATTTAGAGTGATAGTTAACATTAGAATGAACAATCGGGGGATGTCAGGCTGCAGACTGCCTTGGATGAAACTAAATGGATTATAGACTTAATGGGACACCTACCCCCAGGTTTAAATGATGTTATTCCTTTAAAACCCACACTCCTGAAGAGGCGTGTGTTTCATTGACCTATAAGGTTTTTATTGGTTGTGACTCCTTTTAAAAAGAATGTGCATGCAGTGTTTGTTGTCTGATGAAGGGTGTAACCCGAAAGCGCTAACCATTTTCATTTGTCTGCATTTGGATTACTTCGTTTACTTGTTTTAAAGTTTTTATTAAAAGTTTTATTGAGCAGCAGCAGTGTCCTGCCATCTTTTCTTCTGCATTAACTGGGAAAACTACTCATGTACCAAAACCTTTGCCCAACGGTTCTTGGAATTCATAAATTCCAATGCCCTGGATCAGCTAATCCATAGTCTCACCAGGGGCTCCAATATCCTAGACCTGGTCATTACCAACATGGGAAATCGATGCTCCACACCTATGGTCACCCCCTCGTAAGTCAGGTCTGACCATAAGCTAATCACCCTTAACATCCACACCCCACCCCCACCCCCCAGTAAGGAAACCTCCATAAAAAACTTCTCCAAAGCCAACTTCATACTACTCAAGTCAGAAGTGACAAACTTCATGACACCCATGCAGACGGGAGCTGAAAGTTCAACTGCTGAATCCTTCACTAAGGCACTGTACAAGCACATCCACTCATGCATAAATCGTGCCATCCCAAAAAGAACAAAGATGCTCTCATCCAAAAAAAAGAAGCCAATCTGGTGGTCCCCTGCCATAAACAAACCTTACAACAAAAGGAAGAAACTGTTGCAGAAAAGAGGAAAATCTTAGGATGCAAAAAACTTCCTTACCAGCCTCAGTAAGAAACTGAGATCCCTCATAAAATCCTCCAAAGCTAGTTACAAAAACAAAATTGCCAAAGATTCCAAAGACAACCAGAAGGCATTCTAAAGCTATGTCAAGAATCTAAATGGCAATGCTCAGATCCGCTCTGAGCTAAAACAGAATGGCATTAAATATACTGATTCCAAGGATATTTCCAATATCCTGTCAGATTGATTCAGTGCCAACTTCACCCCCTTCTCACCCCCTTAATGGCCCATCTCAATACTGGAAGATTGCCAAATTCTGGTAATAACAGCCAGACAGGTAAAAAAACGCACTCTCCAAAGCTAAGAATACAGCATCCATGGGACCAGATGACATCCCGGGCTGTGTACTACATGAACTACAATATGAACTGGCACCTCACCTAAGTGTCATGTTTAATCATAGCCTCACCTCAGGTTTTGTGCCCACTGAATGGCGCAGAGCTGCAGTTATCCCACTCCACAAGGGAGGATCCACCTTGGATCCCAGAAACTACCGTACCATCAGTCTGACAAGCCTTATCTGCAAGGCCATGGAGCGTATTATCATGGAACTTATAAACAAAGACATTGGCAACCTTCAAACACTGCACCCCACCCAGTTCAGGTTCGTGAAGGGCCGATCTTGTCTCCTGAACCTGATTGACTTCTTCGAATCAGTCTCCAGAGCCATGGACAAGGGTAAGGTGGTCCACACAGCCTATCTAGACCTTGCCAAGGCCTTTGACACCATCCCCCACTCTGGAATCATAGATAAACTTACTAAGCTGGGCATTTATCCCTACGTCACCCAATGGGTTGCTAACTGGCTTTCTGATAGAACCCACACTGTAAAAGTAGCCGACTCCAAATCCAGCTCCAGACAAGTGACAAGTTGAGTACCTCAGGGTTCAGTCCTGGGACCGCTCTTGTTTGGCATCTACTTCTCTGAAGTACAGGCCAACACTAAGGGACTCTGGATAACAAAGTTTGCAGATGACTGCAAACTGGGATCCATTATTGAATCCCCAAATGATGTGGATACTCTACAAAAGGGCTTTACAGAAACAGATGCTTGGTGCCAGACCCATGGGCTCAAGCTTAATGCCAAGAAATGTATAGTTATCCCCTTTGGGAAAAAACATGTATCCATGAATTACCTTATAGGTGGCAGTACACTAAACACCGAAAGTGTGATAATAGACTTAGGGACACAGGTGGACAGTGGTCTCACCTTCAATAACCACATTGCCACAACAGTCAGGAAATCCTTCTATGTGGCACACCTCATCACCAAGGGCTTTTCATCCAGAAAAAAGGAGGTCATTGTCCCACTGTACTCATCCCTCTTTAAACCCATTGTAGAATACAACGCCCCATTTGGTATGTACCTCCCAAGACATCTGCAACAACTGGAAAGGCCGCAGAAATACCTCACTAAAAGAATCACAGGCCTAAAGCAGATGCCCTATGCTGACCGCCTTAAAAACTCCAGCTATACTCTGTCGCATATCGTCTACTCAGTGGCGATCTTTGCTTAACATACAAGGCCATGTCAAACCCAGAGCTGCTGGACATGCTACACTTAAAGAAATCCCAATCCCTCAGAGCCACACACTCCAGGGATCTAAACCTTGTCATCACAATAAACAAAACATGCTGGAGGGATAGGTTCCTGACCCAGAGACTCCCTAGACTCTGGAATAGATTGCCCATACATGTCAAGTAGAGTGCCTCTTTGGTCCTCTTCAAAAGGAACCTTGACGATTGGATGGGAGAAAGGAAATTCACCCCGGGGATCACGTCAGTAGCCATGCTAGACAGGGGTCCAGGGAAGTAAATAGTGTGGGAAGAAATAGCCAGGGATTTGTTATGGCTAGGCTTGTATAGACCCTAGGGCTGATAGCCTAGTACCAACCGATGAACCTATGAACCTATGTATCCAACGGCCCATGTTCTGCCCAGCAACAAAATAAACAGCTCCTGCAAAGCTCGAAGCCAGGACCCTGCACACCACAGACAAAGTGATTTACCACTAAGCCATGCCAGATACAAATAAATCTGATATTTTCAGAAACATATCGTCCAGTCAAGTCATGCAACAGTACAGAGAATGTATACCAACATCTAGCTGTATGTGTGTGTAGACATACCAATATCTAAACAGATACTATACTACATATCTGCATCTGTATATATATATATATATATATATATATATATATATATATATATATATATATATATATATATATATATATATATATCTATATATATATATAAATATATATATATATATATATATATATATATATATATATATATATATATATATATATATATATATATTTCTAAAACTATATACATATATATTAATATATATGAACATATATACATGCAAATGCCTACATCAACACATATATGTGTCTACACCTATATGTCTACATATACACAGCAAGTTACATATGTGTACGCAGATATATATCTATGTAAGTATATACGGAGATAGGTATATACATATATATATATATATATATATATATATATATATATATATATATATATATATAGGTATATATGGCCATACATCTGTAGATAGCAATGGCAGATTAACAAAAACACATATGTCCACATGCACCATTAATGGGGTTGAGAAGCCCCACACACTATACATTTTGTATGAATAGGCATCCCACCTCCACAGCCAAACACGCCCACCCTGCAATACACTACCAAGTGTTGCAGATCCCATAACCAGGACCTGACATGACATGGGCACAAGATGTTAACAGTACTACATCCCACCTGTATGATGTCAGGCTGGTATCATGCAGTACAGTCTGCCTTCCATAGAAAATGTATAATGTGGAAGCCATCAACATCCCCAGGATACAGATACACAGACACAGATATGCTGATACATATATATATATATATATATATATATATATATATATATATATATATATATACACATATATATAGATCTAGATATAGATGTACATGTGACTACACATACACACACACAGATATATGTACAGTAAGATACTTATGCAGAAGGTGCAGACAATATGGAACAGCCACTATGCCTACAGTTAACACCTGAACAACTGGACACTGTATGGGCCACCCATATGAGCTGCAGTCGTTGCCTGCAACATATACCCACAGAGAGCTCATAGGGAAAACACCACACACAGGTTTGCAGAAATGGAATACCTTTACTTATGTACTACTACATTTCTATATGCCATGCTATATAGCTGTTCAGACACTGACATCCATATAAACAGAGTAATGCAAGTGTGAAACAGTTATACTAATACAGTAGTCTGGAAAGGTTCGCAACTGTTGCTGTCCAGGCCAAGCCCTTCAAATTGTACAATAGTGAGAACAGACTGGGCCACAGGATACCAAACAATCAACAGTATGTAATGCAGGTGTATAGTTCAGCAGCCTCTATCTACACTCTGTACAAAATCACTACATGGTAAAGACATCATGTGACCAAATGGGTTGTAACTGTTATATAACAAGGCATAACTGACACCATCACATGCACACTGACAAACAGAACAATCTGTATGGCAGGAGGCAGTAGGCTTGCATTAACCCAATTTATGTAAGTAATGTAAATATAGGTGAAGTATACGGTACTGTACATCCAGATACCTTAAGGCAGCTCACCCCTGATACCACCACAGTTTTTAACAGCCTAGGTCATTTATGGTGCTCCCCTCAGACTCAGTAATACAGGGCCATATACCACTGTTACATACACTGGCCTCTGGAGTGCATAAGAGCACACATGTATTGTGTAGGTGACACCCACACATATATGGCTCAAGCCCCACCTTATGTGTGGGGGATACAACAGCAGTGGACTGATGGCAGCAATGGCAGTGTGATATACTCACAGCCCACTACGGAACAACCCCCAACAGCATGCCATATGTGCAAAGCTTGGTATGTAGGTGGAGGACAGAGGCTGGAACACAGGCACAAATGAGGAGAACTGTTACCATACACTAAGCAAGTTGCTGGTGTTACAGGATAGTCTGCAACATACCCTTAGTAAGGGAATTGAGGTTAGAAACAGAAATGGATATAGCCATGTACTGATAGCACTCAGCACACACACTGCCAGTGAAATATCTGACACAGGACCTGTGTGGTGGACAGACAACACATGATAGACTCACCTCTTGCCACCAAGAGGATTGGCCCACAGTTGAGTGCTATGCAGACAGACTGCATTCCAAGGTAAAGTAGTATGTACACACACCCTGTAACGCCAGTACTATACAAAGCATAACACAACTCTACTCACACTCTGTCTGTAGTTCCTGAATCTCCTAAAAATATGCAGCTGCCCTGTGTGTGCCGGTTCTCCTGTGAGAGGTATTGCTACCTGCTGTCTGTAACACTGATGTCCACACACAGGAAGGATGCCCATCACACAGGCAATGTAAAGGGACCACACCCGCATGATGTAGGGGGTTAGAGTAGGTGGTTGCCATGACAGTGGTGATTGGAAGTACTACACATGTGTAATCATATATATATATGGCTATCAGGATAATAATATGTAAATATATTTCCACCATATGTCTTGGACATGGAGTGGAGCACTACCCCAGCCTCTATAGTCCCACAGTTGTAGTGCAAGGAGATGTCAGGTATGTATAGCAGGTATATTAGTAGACTATTCCTACTGTCATTGGGATTGTCTTCACAGACATGGTGTGTGTTGGAGGTCACATCTGCTTATAACTTGTGTGCCATTGGCTACTGACAGACATCCTAAGGACATAATAGTAAAGTACCACTGCTAGCACGTAATGCCCCTGTGGACTGCAGCAGAGATATTGGCCAATATATGTGGACATTCTGACACACTCTATACAGTCCAGAGGTGTACACATAACCCCTTAGCGCTAAACATGTGTACCATGCCTGACAATATGGATGTCGACAGTCATGTAGATGGGTATAACACATAATGACGGGAATACATTTGCCATCATACGTTATGCACCCACACACCTCTGTCTGGCCTGACACATAATAACCACTGGTACAGGGGTGCCATGGCCGCATACCACCCACTAGATATTGACATACATCTGTACAGCATCCCACTGCTCTGTCTGACACATATGACTGTTAAGGGAGGCCCAGCAGCAGTAAATCTGGTAAGTATCTGCACATGACATCTCACTGGGTAAGTACACTAAGCTGCTAGGCATGTAACAATGCACTGTGTTGGCTACAGGCAGACTGGCTCAACACTGGCTTACATCTCCTATGGGGGAATGCACATGTACCTGCATATATAGCAGGTTCTACAGGCATGTCACAGCACAGGGTAAGATACACCTTACCTAACTGCCATGTGTGGGTCATATGGACACACATGTCACTCAACACATTTCCTGCAGTGGGTTTTGTCACCCTGTGTAGTGCTGGCTACTATGGTGACTCCAGTATGTGTTACAGATGTCATGGTGCCACTATAGGTGTCTACTGTCTGCTGCACATAACATTCAGCCACCCAATTTCCTTGTTTGCTCACATCCATACCATAGCTACAACTAACAACACATTCTACTCCATTTGGCAATTGGTAGGTTGATTGACTTACCTTGAGGGTGTGCCAGACTTGCGGATGCTGCTGGAGGGCTGCCTATGGCGGATGCACATAGTACACTCCCTATACATGGCTGAGCATAGGTAGTGTCATATTTGGCATCCCTTTTACACTGTTGGGACCTGCCTCACATGCTGGGGAAAACTGGGATTCACTATCCTTCCCCTCATTTGCATAGGATTGCCTGCTAATGCATAGTTACATATCTCAAACGGAGCCTTCCCCCTTAGCAATCACTACTCACTGGCCAGGATGTCTTCTGCCTGCCATTGACTTGCATGGCAGAATATTGATTTTAGTTAGAATGCTTATTTTAGGTTTATTTTCTTATTTTCCCCCGATCCCATTTGTGCGCAACTGCCCTATGCTTAAATAGCCGAGATCGGCAAAAAAAAAAATAAAAGTTGATCTTTTTATTTTTTGGATTGTTTGCAATGCCAATGGCCTTATACTTGGCCATTGGCATTCTTCCTCAATGATATGCAGCCTTTATTTGGAGCTGTCATAGCTCCATTTTGGATTTTGCAGAAATGTACTCGGTTACTAACCGAGTACATTTCTGTGGTTAGCACTAGTCTTGCATGGACTATTGCAAGCTTCCTGGATTGCAAAATCACCTCATTTGCATGTATTTCACCTGCTGGAGTGATTTGCATACCAAGGTTTAGTCCATGCAAGATTAGTGCGGGAACGCTCGTGCACGCCCTGCAGGCTGTACCTGGATCGCACGGCAGACATATTGCCTGGGTGGGCTCCTGCACCAATCTTGCACTCCGTGCAGGCTTTCGTGAATCCGAGGGATAGTCTTTGCATAAATATTGCACATTATCAGATCTCTCTTTATCATGTCCATGTTTCTTCTTTTATACCTTTCAAAAAATCTCTAGGTTTTGTTCTTTACATTTTAGCACTTCCTCTGTTGCTTCTTTTCCAAATGGCCAAAAGTTTATTGGTCTATATAATATTTTTTCAAGGATCTATTGTATTAATGAACACAAATTTGCATTTTAAGTTTGTGCAAGTTGTTTTTCTTTCCTCTAATTTCTCTCTTAATCTTTTTGAGCATATTTATCCTCAATAGTCCACTCTATCCTCTTTATGGCTCTGTTTTGACTTGTCACTTTTTGCATCCTTTGTGAACTACTATTTTCTTCTGGGGGCGAAACCTCACCCTAAGCCTGGCCTAACCCTATTGCAGGAATGCTTCCATGTCTTGAGGATTCTACACTGTCATTTTTTCCAGTTCTGCTACCAGTGTGCATACCAGGATTGTACACTTTTTTTATCCTGGGACTTGTGCACCCAACTTTTTATTTTTTAAAACTACTTCTGTCCATGGTGTAAGCTATATAAAATACAATTTGTATATCAGTGTCATTTTGGTTGTGAAAACAGGGTTCACCTCATGAAAATACTCAGCAAGACTTGAGGATGAATTCCATTCCAGCAATATTACTCTTCTTTGCTTGGTGGTTTTATCATGTCTCCATTCGAATACCTAATCAGTTTATTAATGCCCTGGGTGGTGTTTTCTATGTAGCTGGAGCTAGAATCCAAATGATCTGATAGGCTACCAGCTCAGAGTACAAGCTACTGCCAGGTCATTTCTATAGTAATGAAATTAACATGTATAACTTCATAAAACTCCCTGCTGAAACTGTACTTGATTGAATCAGTTCATTATCTAAAACCAAAATGCAGAATGCAATATGAAAATCAATGTTTCTAAATGTAAAAAGAGAGGATTTTTGATGAATCCTCAAGGAGCAAGATACCCAGTGTGAGTCTCCTGCTAATTCTTGATGATATAATATGTTATTTTTGAAGTGGAAACATACTTCTCAACTCTACAGATTTTTGCAAAAGTCCAGATTTTTGCCACGTATTTTTGGTCCATTTTTAATAAAATTGTGCTTTTCTGCCAAATTAGTGGCAAATCATTAATGACTGGAGTTAAAAAATAATGACAGAGATTTGAATTTCAGACTTCACACCGTTCAGAAAATTCGGTACTTTTCCGTTATCGGGGCAACACTTCTAAGGACATACACAAAGCCTATTCATATGAACACTGACTGGTTGGATTTAGGCTGCTATTTTGGTGCTGTGACAGAATTAAAACAAGGATATCAGTAGCGATTTCACTAGGTACTAAAAGGGTTTTAGAAAAGCCGGTTCGTTATCGGGGCAACACTTCTAATGACTGCTTTCCGTTATCGGGCCAACATCAGAAAAGAACTGGCTTTTCGAAAACCCTTTTAGTACCTAGTGAAATTGCTACTTATACCCTTGTTTTAATTCTGTCACAGCAGCAAAAGAGCAGCCTAAATCCAACCAGTCAGCGTTCATGTTAATTGCCTTTGTGTATGTCACTTTGGAAGACATAGAATAGATCATTACAAAAAGATATTAAGATAATAATGCAAGTCATACCAAGTTGAGGGTTTTATTGTACAGCGCTCAATGTATGATCACTTTAATCAATGAAAAACAGAAAAAAAAATGCTGTGGACAATTGGTCAAGCGAGGTATGTTAGATCAAAACCATCTGTGGAATGAGTATAACTGCGACAGCACTAGACAGGTAATTACTGCTACGAGTGACAATCTGAGTGTGTTACTATTTAGGCATGGCATCTTTTAATTCCCTGCTAATAGTGAACTGGAATTGAAGAAAAAGTGAGTTAGCAGCATACACAGAACAGATCAGTAAATATAGATGCGTACCACACAAAGCTTCTGAGTACTCTGTCATTACAACAACAAAGACTTAAAGTACGCACATCAGGGTACTTTTCTGTCATGGGTCACATTTAATAATTATCAGTGACAGGAAATTAAGTGCATGTGTAGCCCACTTCAGCAGCAGCTGCGAGATCACTGTGAGCCCCTGGTAAGATTCCAAGCGCTCATTTTGAAGTGTTGCCCCAATAACGGAAAAGTACCGAAAATTTTATCAACTTGTAAGTTTGTAAGAGCAATATTTAAGAAGTGTCACAATTTTTGGGCCCTTGTCCCACTTTTATTTATGGCTTTGCCCAGATTTCTTGCGCTAAGAGGTTGAGAGTTGTGAGAGGAAAATAAAACATGCTTTTTCCCAGAAAAGCAGTCTTCTTATATGGTCATTTGGTAACAGCATTGCAAAACTGTTATATTCATCTGTCACATCTGTGTTTTGCTTGCTTTTATTCAGTTTAAATGCCTTGATATTGGCTAATGTCTTCACTGTCTTTAATCTAAACATCATACCTCTCAACCTCTTTACTGCAAGAAAAATGGACAAAGCCTTAAATAAAAGGGTGGGCAAAGGCCCAAAAATAGGGACGTTTTTTAAATATTGCTCATATAAACTTAAAAAGTTGCTAGAATAATAGTAATTGCATTAGCATACATTTTCTAAAGGATATGAAGCCTGAAACTCAGATGTATTTCATTGATCCTGGATCACTTGATGTACTGTGATAAGATGCGGCATATGTTGGTGAAGGATACAACCTATTGTGTGATAAGTAGATTTGAACTGATGAATATCATACAAATAGTGAGGGTGTATTTATTTGAGCTCTTTCTGTCTCATGGCCTATCTAAGGAATTATATGATTTCTTTACTGTAGAACATCAAAAGATTCCTAAACATTTCAGGGCTTCCTAAGGTGCACAAAGACATGGGAGATTCACCACTGAGACCTATTGTCTCAGGGGGAGGGTGGATCACAGAACAACTATCAATATAGGTTGAATATCAATTAAAGACAGAGATTAATAAAGCACTGACAGTTTTAAGAGACTCTTCTCACTTTTTGAGACAATTGTATGATTATATACACAATAAATGTGTCTCACATAATTTTTTGCTGGTAATTATGGATGTCACCAATTTATTTACTGTTGTTCTGAATGATTATGGACTTGAAGCTATACGGATGTATAATGAGAGGATGTCCATCTTCAATGGAGATGTATATCAGATTTGCCATTTATTTATGCATTATCTTGGACAATAATGTCTTCCTTTTTGATGGGAAGTTTTACATGCAGCATGGGGGGGAGGGTTGCCATGGAGAATCTCTGTGCTAACAGTTATGCAAATTTGGTCTTAGCTGAATGTACTAAGTGAAGCAAACCCTTGGAAGCAATACATTGGGTTTTACTGCAGATTTGATGATGATGTCTTTATTCTTTGGACTGGAAAGGAGGACCAACTATGTTGTTTTGCCAGATATTTAGAATCAACAATGGAGTTCTTAAAGTTCATGATGCGTTCATCTCCATCTTCCACAGAATTTTTAGAAATTTTGCTAATGGTTAATGCTGAGAAAAGGATCAGCATGTCTCTATATTGTAAATCTTGCTGGAGAAATGCTTTATTGGATAGAGAGAGAGTATGCATCCTCCTCATATCTTTATGAATATAATGAAGAATCAATTTTTACGAACCTCCAGATTTTGTAATAAGGATACTGACTTAATTGATGAGATGGAAAGAATGGCAGTTGATCTTCGTAACCGAGGGTACAAGAATAAGAACATTTTTAGATCTTCTGATTAAGTGAAGACAGATCAGACTGGAAAAGGGAGAACTTGGTACTCAAATGGTCCCGCTAATAATATACCTACTTCCCTGATCATTATGTAATCAGTTAGGCTGCCCCTGATTTACAGCAGTGATACCAAACACATCTGTGAAATCATTCGGAGCAACTGGAAATTGTTGAGTGTTGATAGTAGCATCAAGTAGATTGTAGGAGGAACACTCCATTTTTTGTTTCAAAAGTAATCATAATCTAAAGAGATTACATTGTTATAGGCCTTTCCAACATGAACAGATGTTTTAATGTAGCATCAAGACTGGGACATTTCTATGTAGAAGGTGTAAAGACTGTAATTATATTAATACATCTAATACCTTTAAACACCTTACAAGAGCTAGATTGTATTCATTTAAAGAATATGCCACCTGTACCACTAGAAATGTGTTCTATATTGCAACCTATTTCACTGCTCAGCCTTTTACATTGGTAAAACCAACATGATGCTAAAAGAGCACATCTTTCAACATCTTAGTAATATTTGGAATAAAACGCAATATAATACTTTATTTCAACATGCTCAGAATTTTGAGAGTCATAGCTTTATGTTTATGGTACTTGATATTTGCAAGATTAGCCCCAGAGGTGGTGATATTTTTAACAATACTGAAGTTAAGGAGTTTTGTTTGATTATTGCTCTACGAACTGACAATGATGGAGTGATCCCATTAAAACTGATTTTGAAGGGACGTAGGCTCTGATTCACTTGTCTAATGGAGCTGTCCTGCGAGACATTCTAATTGGCAGGCTTTGCATTTGAGTTAAGATACTATGAATGTGTTTGAGCACTGAAACACTATATTTATATTTTGATTGGCTGATGCCATTTATTTGTGATGAAAAGTTGGTGATTTTGTGAATAGATACTGAAACACGATTGGTGGCCTAATAGTATTTAAGCTTTTAATGATGGAGTAAACATTGGATCTGAAGAAGGAAGTATTCCAAGTGCTTATCCTGTATTTGTTTTTTATTATTTTACTTTTGCTTTTTATTAAAGGTTTATGCATTCTGCCTTGGTTGTTCTGCTGCTGGTATTTTTACAAATTTGGATTATTTACTCTTCAGCAGGACTTTTGGTTATCTCTGTATTGCCTGTCACCTCTAGATCAAAAAGATATGAGACAAAAATCTGAACATTCTGTGAATATCTGAACAGTTGAGATGTATGACAAGCATAACAGCAAGAAAACTGCTAATGAGGAATAAAGGAACAGACCAGCTATGAAGGGTTTGAAGTACCATTGGCTGACTTCTTTGTTCATTAAGCAGAAGTTCACACAATCACATTGTGAATTAAGAAGTATGAATCCCGATTAAGGACAGAAGTATATAAAGGAACAAGAAAAATAAATTAATATTTGAAGCCATAACTACAAACAGTGCCATTATTCATAAAGTAGTATGTAGGGAAGACCTAAAAACATCTAAAGTTATAAAGTATTTTAAGAACAGAAGATATTTATAAAATGTTTTTGCAGATATAACTTTTAGCATAATTCAGTACTGATGTAAATAATTACAGCTTTGGGCTATACTTGTCCAGGTTCCACTATGAAGCGCCGACTTCCTAAAATTCAGACTGAAAAAAAAATGGCCAAAAAATCAAAAAGGTGAAAAACTCCTTTTTTTTTTCTTTTTTTTTCTTCAGGGGGGTCAAACCACCCTGCATCCCCTACTGTGGGAGAAATTGCACTAGAAAGTGAATCTTTGCTGCTACACAATTAGAAATAACACCAGCATTCTGCTTTATACCATTCAACTTTTTTTTATGTGAGCTACTGATGGTCGGGGAATTTGTCCTCAAGATTGTGTGGGGAAGCCATAGTCCAGCTGGAAGACTGTTTTTCAGCACTTTAAGTACCTTAAAATAGCAGATGCAGGACTCAAGATGCTTTTGCTACATTTAACAAGTGAAAGAATTAAAAAAATCACTGATAAAATGTAAACATACAGTTAAATGGCTAAGTGAACCACAGTGAAACACCATAAAAACAACAAATACACTGCTTTTGAAAGAAGGCATGCCCCTGTACCCCCATAATGGGTTCAAGCCCTCAACAACCCTATAGCTGAAATATACTAACTCCATGTTCACACCAGTTTTAAAAAATTACGGAGTAACCAAAAACTTCCACACAGTGGGAAACTGCACAAAGCAAGAATTAAAGTCCACAGCCACATACACCTTTTAATTATAACCTTAATTCACTTAAAATTTAATAGAAGGACAGCTTTTCCAACAACATTAACATTCAAAATACAAAAACAATAGTGCTTCCATAATGGCAATACTTAATAATAACCCCACCCCTCTGACTTTTGCAGACTGAGCAAGCCATCATTCACTGACGTTGTTCAAAAGACTTACCCACAAAGCAATTCGCACTTATGTGCATTCACACAAATAGAAGACAACCTCACAAATGGTATTTACTGAGATATATTAGAAAAGGTAAAACTTATTTTGGATTAAAGAACATCATAGCCTCTGACATTTCTAAGGTTAAATAGACAGAATAATTGCCAAATGAAAGAATGTGAAGTTAAAGAATCTGGCAAAAATGTAACTTTGAGATGTTATCTAAGAAATTGCTATAAATATACTACAGATATTTTAAAAGTATGTACCAGAAAAAATACGAGGAAAAGATTTCTGAGGAAAGACTTGGCATTAGGTATCTTGCTTGCTTGATTTTGCAAAGTGACTAGAAGTATCAGAGATTCAGGCAAAAAGTATGCAAACAGATAAAACAGGTTAACTTGAAAAACATAAAAAGTAGCTTGTGAAATGAGACTTTGTGCAAAATTGTGATACAGTAAGGAAAATATATTATATAATGAAAGTATGAAATAGCTGAATACAATGCTATTGAGATATGTTGAGGTATTATGCCCAAACAAAAAAGAGGATCACAGAAACGTTCTATACTTTTTAACTAAAATTATTAACAAACAATGACAAGAGCAAAGCTTTCAGGTTTCCCCTTCCTCAGTGTTTTCGGGAAAACCCAGTCATCTCTATGCCCATCTCAAACAGGAGAACCTCTTGCTGTGAGGCAACAACGGTAATTTTTAATATTTTATTTTGTTAATAGAAATGAGCATGGTTTATATGAGCAGGTATGAGGTGTGTTGTTGAGTGTTTATTTCAGCTCAGCCAAAACTTGAACTTCATGGTAGGTAAACAGGCATACTTGGATACTCTTTGTTGCTTTTGTTGGTCTTGGTGAAAAACCAAATTGCATCTCACTACAGTATTTGTGAATTAGACTATTTTTCTCTATCAGTACATAGCCCCAGATAGAGGGTAGTATTCAATACATCTTGTGGAAAGTATATATATATATATATATATATATATATATATATATATATATATATATATATATATATAGTTTTTTTGCTCTTATATTCAACAGGCAAGCTCTGTGTTTGAATATATGGTATACTGTAGTAGCCACATTTCTAAATCTGGCTCTCCATTGTTGGCAATTTTTTTTATGGTCTGAATGATAATAATGTTTTCCCCTTATTGCATCTAGCCAGGGTCCATAAATCCCTGTAACCTTTAATGGGTATAACACCAGTAGACATTTTAAAGTTGTCTCTAACCATTGGTTTGACCAAAAACTCTGCTGGTTTAAATAGATATCACAAGAACTTAAGGCTCTTACCCAGGATTTTGACTCAGTTGACACTTGCCATGTTCATTTTCCAGCTGTTAATGATTATGCCTATTCAGGCAATATTGCAAGGGTGACTAGTAGAATGGACTTGTGGCTGGTGAGTCATAAAGGTATTGGCTTTGCTACTGATGTGACTACTGCCATGTGGTTTCTCAGATCATGCTATGCTTGCCTCTTACAACATGGCTTCTGTGTCCCTAAAGTGGAGATTTGATACTTCCCTTTTATAAAAAATCAGGAATGTATTATGCCCGTTAAAGATATGATGTTGAATTTTTGGCAGCAAGATGTCCATAATAACATAATCCCTGAGACATTTTTTAAGTCACAATGTCATATGTGGGTCCTGAACCTGAAAAAGTTTGAAAATATAGTGAAGTAGGGACATGTTGGTGATGGAGAATCATATCAGTGTAAAGGAAATATATGTAAACATAGGGGTAGTACTGAAAGGCACTATTATCTGAAATATAGCAGCTTGTCAGGGAATATAGACAAGTTTTACATTAATATAGCAAATAAATGAATATTTAATTTAATTAAAGGAGATGAGTTGAATAAAGAGTTAGCACTTAAGTATTAGAAGTAGAATAAGTAAATTCTATTACTGCTTTAAGAAATAACAATGGTCATTTCACTGTACAGCCACATGAGATTAATATTCTGTTAAAGCATAAATATTATAAATGCACACACTTACCTGGTGTAGACCACATTTCAAACCCTAATAGCATTCTTAATGTAACATGCACACGTGCTATATCCCTAAAATTTGTGGAACTGCTTAATATGCTACTGGTATTTTATAATGTTTTTATACCTTGGAAATAGGAAACACTCCTAGCTTGGATCTTTTTTCCTCAGACCTTAT
The DNA here is from genome assembly GCF_019279795.1 of Protopterus annectens. Classification (NCBI taxonomy): domain Eukaryota; kingdom Metazoa; phylum Chordata; order Ceratodontiformes; family Protopteridae; genus Protopterus; species Protopterus annectens. The sequence goes on from NC_056742.1 coordinate 80,862,901, forward strand.
CAAATGCTTGAAAAAAGAGACAGGCAATCTACTATACATGTTTTATATAGAAGCCCTCCAATGGTAACTAATTCCTGCTGATACTTCGAGTGCTAAGGTATTAATGCTGCCAAAGACCCTTCATGGTGCTATAGACCCTATAAATTATAGATCTATTTCATTTTGGGTGACACAAAACTCAAGATTTTTACCAAAATGCTAGCTAATAAATTGAAGAAAATTATGCCGCAGTTTATAGATGCAAATCTAGGTTTTATCAAGGCACACACTGGAAGCCCAGACTTAATTCAGCTATGGTTTAATACATAGGTTGTATGTACAAAACAAGATAATGTTGCTACTGTCATGTTTCTTAATATTTAGCAAAGCATTTAATTCTATAGTTTGGGACTTTATCTGGGCCTCCACATATAAACTGGGATTTCCAGTGGCATTCATAGAATGGTGTAAACTGTTGTATGTTAAACATCCAACGGCTCTATCTTTTTTTCAAATAGCATTCTCCCATCAAAGGTTTTTAAGAGCGTAGTTAAAGGTAAGGCTGTCTGCTTTTGCCTCTCCATTTTATTATTGTGGTAGATTTGGTTGAAGTGGGCCTACAATTTTATTTTGATGACTGCAGGATACAATTCAAGGGTTTCCAGTTCCTTTAACATCACAGTTTGCAAATGATTGTATAAACTGGGTGCAGGACTTGAATAAACCTGAATGTTATAACTTTTTTTCTGCTAGAGTTGACTTAGTATTCAGGCCTGCAGGTCAATGTCCATAAGTCTAGGCTCTTGACTCTAAGCATGGCATCCTTCAATAGACTAAAAAAGGAAACTAATTTTACATTAATGATACCTCATTATGTCATTAACACTAAAAGCTATAAACTGTCATAAAATTTGAAAAATAAGAAAAACATTCCCTGCAAAATGCAGCAAAAAGAAAGTAATAGGGATGATGATGATGATGATGATGATGAAGATAATGACTACCGTTATCCCCCTAATAACAAACGCTGACACATTTTCAAAATTATACCAGCAGCAAACCTCTCATCCTCTTAGCACTTCAGTCATGGAAAAAGCCAACAATAATTGGGTAGATTTAACGCTCCAAAATAGGGCCATTAAAAAAAATGATCTTATAATTTGTGAAAACATTATATTTTTCACTGGTACATATTTTCCGAAAAAATACACTCTGAAACTCAAGTATGCATCATTAGTTAGGGATTGCAATCCTCAATGATTTGCCAGAAAACCACAAATTTTATGAAGAAGTGGCCAAAAATATAGGGCAAAAATCTGGACATTCTGAAAAATTCTGGACAGCTGAGATGTATGATCAACAGTCATAGAATCTGTCCCTGAGTGGCATATACATATAGAGTGAATTATTTGCAGATGTGGATTAGCTGGGATCTCTAGGGCAGCTGCACTTAAATCTATCTGCAAAGTAAGATTTTAGAAGTTTGTGAAATACTGGAAGACTGCCACTATTTTGAGCATTTTGTAGCAAAACATTACACATGCTAGGAGCATCTTTACTAAATGCTTTTTCTGTGGTAGCTAAGGAAAATTCAGATATTTGCAACTGGAAGCTCTCCTAGTCTCTTTATTTTAGTTTCATAAATTCTAAGTAGAGTTTCTAATAAAGAGTTCATTTCTAAGCAAAAGGCAATACCTTTCATGAATTAGTTTGTAGAAATTGTTACTGAGGAAGAAATTAGCACTAGCCTCCACTGGCTAGAGATGGTAAATTGTGGTTACTTGGAATAAATTTACAAAATGTTCAGTTACCCGTTTATTATTCGGAATCAACATACTATCGTAACTTTCATTGTATTGATTTTCCAGCAATAGAAACAATATCCCAAACACTGGTAATTAAATTTCTTATGTTGCATTACTAACTGAAAAATTGACATTTTCCTAATTAGATATGTTGTGATGGAGTGGCAGTTAAACTATATTTATTTATATGTTAGATAGGGACAGTGGCAGATTAAGTATATTGTGGGCCCAGGCTGAAGAGTAAGGAATACAAAACAGTGGTGTTACCAGTACTACTGTATGATACAGAAACCAGGGCAGTGAAGGCAGAGCAGTTGAGGGCAATAACGGTGATGGAGATGCCATGCCTTAGACAGGTGGCAGGATATACACTGTGGGACACAGAAAGAAATGAGAAAATCAGAGCAGAAGCACAAGTTGCTCCAATTGCAGAGAAGGTCAACGAGAACAGATTACAGAGATTCAGGCATATGTGCAGCAAAAAGATGAATGGATTGTGTGAGCAAAGACTTGAAACAGTGACACATGATTGTTGAAGAAGGTAGGAGAGTGGCAATAAATCAAGAAAGATGGTGAGAGTTGATGCAACACCCCTACCCCATGCAGAAAAAAATAGGAAAAAGGGCTTAATGATGATTGTGATGATTTTATTAAACACTTATGGGTCTGCCTTCTTATTTCTTCATTTATTTATTTATCTTTGGGGCTGCAAACTCTTCTGTGTATGCTAATATGTTATCGACACTTACATGAGCAAAATATCACCTCTTATCTAAGTATATTAGACGACATTGTTAAGGATGAAGCTGCCAGGTAATAGGAAAAGAGGAAGGCCTAAGATAAGGTTTATGGCTGTGGTGAAAGAGGACATGAAGGTGGTTGGTGTGACAGAACAAGATGCAGAGGACAGGAAGAAATGGAAACAGATGACCCGCTGTGGCGACCCCTAACGGGAGCAGCCGAAAGAAGAAGATCTAAGTATATTAAACAGCATTGTTGAACAAGATGGACAGTGAACTTTGAAACTATGGCCTTGTAATAAATCATCTTGATAGTCTAGTACACTTTGTAAATGGTCCTGTGTTTCTTTCATAAAATGTTTATATTTTGCATTGCAATGCTTTCTAAGTATTTACCACTTGTACAGTCTGTTGTTACTTTAACCAAGTTATACCATCCAGTCTTAGTCTGTTAAGATTTTGCTTGTGTTAATTTGTTCTTCTTATTATCATATTTTTTAAAGTTTTACCATGTCTGTTTAATCCTAGCTTCTCTAACATCTCACTGAAAGTCCATTGATTTAAGAAATTGTATTAAATTTTTAAGTTTAATGGAATATTTAAAATGTTATTTTAATTTCTTCGCTGTACTTATGGTGTCCAACTAATATTAAATCCATTTCAATCTATTTGGTCAACCGTAAGTCTAAACTTCACATTAAATTAATAAATTAAACTAAACTATAAAAACATGTAATGAAGATGAAGAATATTTATGACTTAGAATCAACAAAATATGTACACTTTCACTCAAGGGGAATAATAGCTATAAATGTAACTGTAAATACAACTATGACTACAAATACAAGTACACATATAAAAATATGCACAACTTCTAGAATCATGACATAAGTAATATCCAGAACAGGGCTACATTAAAAAAAGCTTTATAGATGGCATATATATTTTAAAGGACAACTTGAATTGAATCAGAGAGAGCTACAGTCTTAATGGGCAATATAGTAAATGCCATAGTTCAGGAATTCAAATGAGTTGCATCCAGAATGTTCCATTTGATACCCAGGAATCATTATCAGTCCCCTTGCTGCTAGGTAGAGAAGACGAGACTAGCAACTTCTTTATGTAGGAGGGAGTCTGGAATAACAATTTGCATTCTGACCTGTATGGCATGGGCAGCTACTGCAGTCTGTGCAACCTTGATGTACTGTGGACAGAACAATTAATGTCAGTCAAAAGCTACATTGTAGCATTCTCTACTGCATGCAAATCATCCAGGTCACCATTATCAAGCCCAAGGTAAAGGGCACTGAAGTAATACAGTGATGAGGAAACTAATGCAAGCACAGCCTTTGAAAGGCTCTCTAATGGAATCAAATGCTTTATTCAATAAATGTTCCTCATATAGGACAAATGACAGCAATTATGTCTGAGCCCTGGTCCTTAAGCATGAACTGTTCTTCAAGAATAATGGCAAAACTAAACACCTGATACAAAACATTTTTGTGCTGTTTCTCACATAAACAATAACAATTAAAAGCCATGGAACTGCAGAGAGTCTAACGGTAAAATGAATAGCTGTGATCACAGTTTTACATGAGAACAGCTTTAGCTGACTAACCTTATTCTAATTAAAGACGGTGTCCAGGTTGTGTTCTGAATTAAGTAGTGCAAATCATTAGTCCTGAGGAAAGAAAAGATAAAGCTTACTATCATGAGTACAGCAGTTCAAATCCATCCTTTGAATAAGTTTATTAGTATAAGAAAAACTGTGAGCAACAGAAAACTCAGAGAATAGTGCCCTGAAAACCTCTCACACTATAGAGGATGGCTGAAAGAATTAACTCCCTTAACTATAATATGTGCATATTGCAAGAGGTAAAATGAAAAACAAAATGTTTGTGGAAGACAAACCGTAGTGTTTATGCATGGTCCATGACCTATGGACTGAAACTCTATCAAGAGATGAAAGAAACTGACACGAAATATCACTAATCCTTGAACAACTGGAGGCCATTTCCAAATCTAATGCTAGCTATGTCAGTACTTGTGTATCTCATAAAGCCAAACAAAAAAAGATAATGAGGTTTTAGTAATTCAAATAGGATTCAAGCCAAACCATGACCATATTTTCAATAAGTCTGCTTATGAAGGGCAGGTTTCGGAGAGGTTGGTAATCATTTAGACTAGTACGTTCCAAAGATGAATAGTTAGTCATGTCTAATTTAAATTAGATAAAAAAATCTAACTGGATCCTATTCATGAATTTTATGTGCTACTTTATAGGGCTTAGGGCACAATAGAATACTTTTCCAAACTTCTGTCCCTTCACAAATGTCAGTACACAATGGGGCATGACTACACAAGACCCATTGTATGATCTTGCTCCATTGCAGAAGTGCAGTGTCCTAACTGCCACTTTTGTATGCTAATTACCCCACCCCTACATGTATACCACTCACCAAGCCAGCAAATAGATATGCAGTACCATCTGGTCCCAGAGGAGTAACCTTCAGAACAGCAGAGCAGACTACACAGTGGTGCCACACTTTCTAGCACTGCGGTCCCCTTCCCCCTACCAGAATGCTACCCAGATAAGAGTGCTGGGCAACAGACCAGTGCACAGAAGACATAAAACAAACAAAAAACACAACATCTCAAATATATGGGGGACCCACAAAACTGACTGACTCACTACCTTGTCCCACTTCCATATATTGACATTAGTGAGCTCCCAGCATTGGGGGTACACACAGCACCATTTCCCCTCATTATCATTACATGGAAATGAACTCTGGTCTACTTTCATAACAAGGGATTAAATTATTTGCAAATCTTAGACAGGAAGGTGAACTCCACAAAAGTGAAGTAAGACACCCTAGATATGTACAGCATGCCTTACCAAGTAGCAGCCTACAGGTATTTAGTAAGGCATGCTTTCAAAGATTAAGTATCACTGTCAAGCAACACAGGAATGTTGGAAATCTGAAGCACAGGAGTGCCTGTAAATCTAAAGTGCACCAGCCATGCCTGTCCACCATTCAAGAACATGGGATGGGGGAGTGCATACTCCTTGGGAATACCCCTGTTCATGTTGATAAATCATGGTAGTCACCTGGAAGTATACTGAACTAAGGTTAGATGATGATTATATTCATCTTTACCCTGTGTTCATGAATCTCATGGAGAGGCCCATACAGTCTGGATGTACCCAACTAGTCGAAGACAAACTTGGAAAATAATGTTCATCACATCTAGGCAGAGTTTTACCAGCCCACAGGCAGATAGTCACATGCCTAAAATCTGTCTTATAACCACAGAGAAATCTACATAAGAATGTGTACCATTCAACAGTCAGCCACTGAGGAACACTGCAAAATCACAAGGTGGTTTCTAGAGCCCCCAATGAATGAGGTCAGTCTTCGCTCATAGTCAAACCATGGTTCACAGACCTCCATAGAGAATGAACATTCATAGACTGCAGTACAGTTAAAATGGCCTGATCATATGCTATATTTAATGTTTTAGAAGCATTTGCATCCCATCCTTTCAGAAGGTGGCTAGACAAAGGACCTAGCCATGTTTCTTAAATTCAGGCTCATGACAGGTGTCAGGGAATAAATAAGAAACAACTTGTAATGTGTAAACTGTATGACATCATGTATGTCATTACAACTCTTACTGCAATTCTAATTACATCTTTGCAAAGGGAGAATGTTCCATTAGTACTGAAACAGACCTTCAATAGTTTCAGTTAGCACTTTGAAAAGACAATGTTAATCCTCAAACCTCAACTTTTGCCTGAATTTTTCTTTCCACCAAACAATTAACAAATGATTAAATTTCTAAAAAAAAAAAAACTTTTTTAGTTTGTGCAGATTATAGCATATTACTTATTCTAGGAAATGTATAAGTACACAATTTCCATAACAGATTATGTCAGTCTAAATAAGACTGTTCTGAATGGTTTTCCTAGGGCAACTTTTATCAAACTCATGTAAAGCTCAGTCAGTCACTTGCAAGCTTTAGATTGTTTTATGGTACATTTGTTTGTAGTAAAATTAAAACAGAACATAAGTATTTGATACAATTAGTGTAAATAGTCAGCCTTTTTATAAAATTATAATTGAGAATAGATTGCACTGCTTACAATGTTTAAATATAAATCTACTTTTGAGACATTTGGCCTTTATTTTATTTTAATAGTTTTAGTTAATGTACTATATTAATCAAGCTTTTCTTTCTGCAACACACACACGAAGCATATAATATTTTCTTCTGACTGATTAAAATACATTTCTTCTATGCTGTTTGTACTTTTTTACTCAAAGGTGATGAAGTTTTTAGGAATATCACACTGAAAATAATATCAGTTAATCACTAATCAGAGTGACTGCATATAAATAAACTGAACAGCAGGGTAGCACAGGGTATTTTTGCCACTTGCTTATCACCTTCATTTATGCCATGCTTTTCCTGACATTACTGTAAGGTTGAAGAACATTCACAAATTCTAGCTACATCATGTTACAGAGCTATTCAAAACCCCAGTCTTAAGTTTTATAAATGCTGATAATTACAGAATAAAGAAGTTTTGGTACTTTTAGAGTATGACTTTTGAACTTATAAAATAGAGATAATTATAATGATTACAAATGAATGTCTAAGATACCATACAATATAACAGTTTAAGACAATAACTGTAGCAATTTAACTCACATGGCTGCTTTTTTTCTGTGTGTTACTATTCCTATAATAATAACATGCCATATAAGTTTCATAATTGCAAACAGCAGTTCTCATTTATATGACAGTCTGCATGAAATGCAACTCCCATATCAAGTAGTCAGAAATTCAGCAGGTCACTTTTTATAGCCAAGAGGTACAGTGGAACATAAATAAAAGAATCATTTAGGGTTAAGCAAAAATAATAAAGTTCAACAAGGGTGCCCTATATGCCTTTCACTGTTTATCATAGAAGTTGACAGACTGCAGAATGTTTTAATCAATTCAATATACATATGTAGACCTGATATTCAAAACAGAAAAAGTTTCAATTAATACATGCTTTCTCAAATTGTCCCAAACAGGAATTGTTTAAGTTATCAGGTCAAATAAACCAAATCAAGAATACATAGTTTAATACAAAACTCTCATTTAAAACCCATTAAGCTACAAGGACAAAATAAATATTTAAGTAGTTTACACCGTAAAGAATATTTGCAAGCTGTGCTCTATAATAGTCAATATATAATAAAATAATTCCAAGATAAAACTCAAATGTGGATATATTTCCTAGTATCACCAAAAGAAAGAATAAACATTTTCAAAATGTTGTTTCTGCCCAGGTTTCTCTCCTTTTTTCTGTCCAGTCATATGACCCTACCACACTATCCTACCTCTAAACCAGTAAGAGGATTTTCAAAAACAAAATGTCATAGAATCATTACCCTATGGAGTAGAGGGATAAAGACCTGACTATGGCCTAGACTACCCATGTTCCTTTAGTGGTATGGGGATTGCAGAGGTGAGCAGCTGTTGCTGGTTCAACCATCCTGCAGGAGAGAAGGTGTTTCAAGTAACAGCACTGAGGGTATCTATCAGTGGGTTGATGCTCCCCTACAAACTTTGCCTAGCAGGCCCATGCTGCAAAGTAGTGCAGCCTTTATTGAGTCAGTATATGTAGTAGTGCACGTGCATATCCAGTAAGTCAGCATCAGTTGAAGTCTGCAGGAAATCTTCATGGAGGGGAATTTGGGGAGTCCACAGCATTTATAAGACTGACACTTCTTACTACCTAACAATCACCATTTACAGAGGAAATGCATCAGCGTTTAGGCTGTCTGATGAAATGTACTATAAACCAGACTAAGAATGCATGGCCCACACCTTCTGTTAGGATGAATGAAAGAACTGTATGGGCACAGGCAATGTACCATTGTGTGAATCCTGAAGGGTCAAGGCAAAGGGAGGACATTTTTAAAGAGGGAGGCATAACAAGAATTCCTTTCAATAATCTCACTGCAGTTAATGATACTTGAGAAGTTAGATCAACATGCAAAACTGTAATATGTTCTGCAGAGAACATGATGTTAAAGGGTCACAAATTCAAACCTTGAATCAAAAAAGTCATAATCAGTTCTGATGTACACTTCCAATTATATCACAAAAGTTAGTCAACAATAAAAGAAAGAAAACTGAAAGGCAGTAATATAAATATGTTAGTAAACATAAGGCATGTTTAAAGAAGCCTTAAAAACTGGCCTTCATTTTCCATTTACAGCTCAAAATAAACATTCCTTTAAAACTTTAATTTAGACTGTTATAATTACTTATAAAGACTAGACATTCACAGTATCAGATTATACATATTTAACTACATAGTAAAAGTCAGTTATTGATCAACATACATTAAAGCATTACTTTGATAATTTTAGCAAATTAGTAAGTATAAATCAGATGAGGAATTGATTCAGTTTAGTGATTTGATTGTAAAATACTATCCAGAACTTATACTGCAAATAAGCAGGATATCCAGAGGAGGTCAAAACAGTAGCCAAAAAGATAAAGTATAATTTTGTATCAAAAATTAATATGAACACATTTTACAGAACATATTTTTACCACAAAAGCAGAAGGAATCCAGCTTTTGATCCAAAGATCCTTAGCATACATCTGCTTTTTGTTTACATAGATATACTGTTTGTGGATATTCTCACTTTGTGGATAGAATTCCCCCAAATCATCAACTCATTTTAAGATTTGAATGTCACTCTTGAAAAAATATCATGTTCAGTTAGTAACAGCAACAAGGTTCACTTTGAAATCATAAGAGAAAATAAAGTCATTATCACAACTAAAAGACTAATTCTGAATCACTGAAACAAATTATTGCAAACTGCATAGTAAAACAATGGTAGAAATGCTTCATTCGTATAATGCATATAAAATTATTCCTTCAAAAACTAAAAAAATCCCTTATAACTGAAAGGAGAAAGAGGATTTGAAATATAAAATTTAAACTGTAATTTGATAGAATTGTGAAATGTATCTGGAAATTATCAAAAACTGAAAAGGTTAGTGCCATCTATTATCCTATTTAATATGCAGTATCAAGGAAGAATTTTGAATGACTTTATATTCACTGTCAGTTGACCATAAATTCTCCCGAACTGAAAAGAGGGTTGTTTGCATAGTACTGTATACACTATTTGGTATTTTATACTTTTAGGGGGAAAAGTACCTCTATGAATACCTTTGCAAAATTATTGCAATCAGAATAAGATCTTGCATATAGACTGGCATTTAGGTTTTGGTTTGCCTATTGCAATTAGCAGGAAAACACTGTTCAGTGCTTTATTACAGAGGCAGAAACTGTAGGAGTTCCATTCAATGATTAACTGTACCTTTTGGAGAAATGTTTTCTGCAACCATACTTCTGTTACTGAGATAAAGCTCTGCACAGCTTCTTCATAACCAGCTTTGGATGTATTTGCCATGACCACTGAGTGATATGTGGATCTGACTCAGAAACTGACTGGGCTGGAAAGCTAGGCGATTTGTATCTGACATTGAAGAAAATTCAGTAAAGCTAATCTGCTAGAATATAGATTTTTTGTTTTGATGAGCATTTAGTCAAAACATCATGCATATAATAAGTATTTTACCAATGGGTTAGATTCAGCAAAATGAAGACTTGGTGAATGGGGTACACTGTATATATTTAAAATGTATAAAGTGGGCATATGTTATTTAAAACTATATAGATAAGTATAATCAGTGTAATATTTCAAACAACTACCCGAGTGCAAACTCAGTGAAAATGTTACTCATCAGTAAAGGCTAATGTCACTGTGGTGCAACCAATTTGTTTGTCCAGGGTAGCTGCACCTCTTATTCTTCTTATGTTGGGGTGCTTCTCATCACCCACTTACCTTTATATAACACTAAGGTCACACCACCATTGAGGTAAGAAGCATCTTTCAATGAATTGCTCATTTTCAGCTTTTTCAGACTGTCTGGGACAAGTCAACAAGCTGCAAATCATGTACCTTGTCTCACCTAAACACCAAATGTTCAGTCTCCAGTGGTATATTTCCAGATATTTAGATGCTATGATTAAAGACTCTACACCACTATTTTCTGAATTGGCCTTGTGATGGTATATAGGTAATGATCTGAGTATAAGGCAGTACTGCTTGAAATAAAAATTAAATACAGGGTTCCAGTGAAACCAAAAACCTTTAGGAACTATTCCACGGCTAATCTCTCTGTACTAGGCAACACCTTGGCTAAATTCCAAGCATGCCCAAACCCAGAAAACACCAGGTCATCAATGCATTTTCCAAGACCAAAAACACTGCATCTATTGGCCCTGACAACATCCCAGGATGTTTAATAAATATCATGAACAATGACCACTGGGTCCACTTGAATCACTTTTCAACTGGAGCCTACAGTCAGGTTTTGTGCACAGGAAATGGAAGATGGCTACAGTTATCCGTCTGCAGAAAGGAGGTCCAACCACTGTTCTAGGTAACTACATGCCAGTAGTCTTACCAGCCTTATATGTACGGCCATGGAAAGAATCATAATGGATGTGATAAATGAAGACATAGGTAACCCACAAACACTGGACCCATCATAGTTTAGCTTTATTATAGGAACATCTTGCCTATTAAATCCGGTGGACTTTTTTAATAGGGTCACCAAAGCCCTTGGAAGAAGGTAAGACTGTGCACACAGCTTACCTTGACCTGGCCAAGGCTTTTGATACAATACCCTACTCTGGCATTATAGACAAGCACACTAATTTAGGTATAAACCCCTTTATTGCCCACTGGATAGCAAACTGGCTCACTGATAGGGCCAAGGAGGTCAAATTAGGTGAGGCCACCTCCACCAAGAAGCCAGTCAGTAATATAGTCCCCAGGGTTCAATACTGGGCCTGCTCCTTTTTGGCATCTATGAAATGGAAGCAAATGCTGAAGGTTTATGGCTAACTATGTTTGCAGATGATTGCAAACTGGGGGTTATCATCGACTCCCCTGTAGACACCAGAATTCTACAAGAAGGTCTATCTCTGACTAACAATTGGTGCCAAAGCCATGGCTTTAAACCTCAATGCTAAGAAATATATAATTGTATCCTTTAGGAAGTCAACCATCATGGCTAATTACCATGCTTATAATATACTCCTAAGAGTCAACTTGGTGGTCAGGGATCTGGGTAGACAAGTAGACAGTAGCCTTACCTTTGAACACCACATGGCCACAGTGATGAGGAAATCCTTTTTTGTTGTGCAACTTATAAGTAAGGGCATGGCATCTAGGTACAAAGAGGTTATTATCCCACTGTAGTCTGTCCTTATCAGACCAATCATAGAGTCCAGTGCACCCTTTGGCATATACCTGACCAGGCATATGCAGCAGCTAGAGTGACTTCAGAGGTTCCTCATAAAGCAAAGCATATCAAAACTGCCTTATGCAGAGTGCCTTAATGCCCTTTCTCTCTATTCATTCTCCTATGGATTGCTGAGGGGTGATCTATGCCTGGCTTACAAGGCATCCACAAACCCCACACTTAAGAATCTCTTGCATATTCATAAGTCAAAGAGTACCAGAAATACAAAGTCTAGGGACCTGAATTTTGTCTGTAACTTAAACAGAACATGCTGAAGAGAGAGATATGTATCCCAGAGACTGCTCCTCCTATGGAACAAGCTTCCCACCCATGTGGAGCTGAATTCATATATTACCCAGTTTAAGTGCAACCTAGACCAGTATATGGGGCATAGGAAATTTACACTGGGCCTGGCACCCTTGTCCCTTATCAACAGAGGTAGCTTATAAATCCCTGGCCCTTAATGTCCTATTTGGATACAGGGCATCATTATTCCTTTGGGAAAACGTAGCTAGGCTAGGCTTAGTTAGGCTTCATACGTCATTAGCCTAGTAACAGTCTCTGAATCTATGATCTAGAAAAGCTGATATCTATGCCATATACAGTGTTATTAGATGTGCTACTCTGATGTTTGAAAGCAAAGTATTAAACTGAATATGTTTGAGACTTAACCAGAAAAATACAAGCTGTGTACGTACATGTACGTCTGTGCAAAAGTGAGACCATGCCATGTACTAGTACAAAAGGTAGTGGGTACATGTGTGGACTTTAGCCATTCTAGGCTCAGTGATAATGTGACTTCATACCTTGTACCTGCCTGCATGGGATTTTCTTCAAAGATTAATGCAAGAAGGAAAAGTGATCACAATGCTTTTGATGTTAAAGAGGGATGCAGAACTTTCAGAGAAGGCTGAATTATGAATGCATCCTCATACTGATTACTTTGGAATATAATTCCTCTGTTAAACATAAAACCGATGAAGATATCATGTATATTTATAGAGAGGTCTGCAATAATCACTATATGGTAAAATCCTCTTTTGCCAAAAAGCAAACTATATTAAAAAAAGTATGGGGTGCAAATAGTAATATTACATGAGAAACACTTGGATAGAAAAGAGCATGTGAATTTGGCAAGGAAAGAATGTATATTCAGAAGAGTATCAGGTACAAAGGAAAAGGTGGACAATACTAATTGTGACAACAGCTCTAATAGTGATAGAAGAATAGAAAGACCATAATGGTAGATTTGTGGTAATATAGGGTTACAGGCAATGAAGGAGAGTTCCACTGGCATGTATATATATTCCACCTAAAATTACTATTATGGAGCTTAAAAGAATTTTGTGAAAATAATTAGCTTTCAGAAGTGAATATTATTTATGGGAGGGGATTGGAACCTGATTTGCAATGGTGAGGCTGTAACAACAGACCTAGAAGGGAAAATACATCAAAACATGGTCCCTAGGATTCAGCAAGCTCTGCACGGCATGCAGGAATAGTGCAGGAGCTGCTGGAGGCAATATGGCCGCAGTGCAATCCAGGAATAAGCTCCCAGGATGTGCACAAGCGCTCCTGCATTATTCCTGCACAGACACAGCTCCTGTATGCAAATTATCCCATTTGCAGGTGAAAACCATGCAAATGAGGGGAATTTGTAATCCAGGAAGCTGGCAGCCGACCATGCAGGACTAGTGCAGTCTGCAGAAATGTAATCAGTCAGTAACCAAGTATATTTCTGCGAACTACAAAACGAAGCAATAGCAGCTCCAAATAAAAGGTGTATATAATGTGGAAAGCATGCCAATGGCCAAATATATGGCCACTGGCATGGAAAACAGTTGCAAAAATAAAAAAAAACGTTTATTTTTTTAGCCAATTTTGGCTGTTTAAGCGTAGGGCAGCAGCACGCAAATGGGATCGAGCCGAAAAAAAAAAAAACTTGGAATAAGTATTCTATCCAAAATTACAATTTTGCCATTATACTCAATGGCAGTAGGGGGACTGCGGTAGTGTTGTCACCTCACAGCAAGACGTTGTCGCGTTCGATTCTCAGCTAGAGTGTCTTCTTTGTGGAGGCATGCGTGAATGGGTGTGCCTTCATTGAAGGTTGTGCGTCAGGGCTGGTAACTCGGCACGTAAAAATCCACTACCAAACATTAGCGGACCAGAGTTCTGCTGTGGCGACCCCTAACTGGGATAAGCCAAAAGACACAAACAAATACTCAATGGCAGGCAGAAGACAACATGGCCAGTGAATAGTGGTTGCTAAGGGGAAGGCTCAGTGTCAGCCTTGTAACTAGGCATTAGCAGGCAATCCTATGCAAATGAGGGGAATGATACTGAATCTCAGATCCCCCCTCATGGCTAGCTTGCACCCAACCGTGTAGATGCAGGAAGACCATGGTGCAAGCATAAGAGCTAGCTGACATCATAGAAGGGTGTGTCAGGCATACTGTAAGCTTATTGGAGCCCTGTGGCTCAGGTTTCCCCTTAGCTTAGCAGAGCTAAAGAAGGGGGTGTCTGAAGCTGCCAAGCACACTTTACATTACCTAAGCGGGTGTGCGGGCCGTGCACTGTGTTTTAAAGGAAAATAAAAGTAAACCAGGAAATAGCAGCTCCATGCACATCTCAGCACTGTATTTGCCTGGCACACACATGGGCTTAAACAGGAAGGCAATGGGATGGGAAAACAGCAGTAGGAAGGTAATCAAGAAGAGCTAGCATAGCTGGCAGGTGAAATGTATCAGAATCAGCCAATTAGACAGGCAGCAGCCCAGCCCAGCACACCACCATAAACTAAGCAGACACCTTTCCCTCTGTTTTTTCCCACAAACTCTACACCACAGTGTACATAAGCGGGGAAATTTTACCAAACAAAACCAACAAAATGATAGGGGCTGCAGCAGCTATCATAAATCAACATGTGGAAGAGGCTGAGGGTGGTGAGGATGAGAATGCTAATGACCAACCACTGTGAGGAGAAGGACAAGGGTGTACAGACCCAGGGTAACCTACCTGGGGCTACATGAGCTGGAGATTGTGGAACGCTATAGGGTGGACAGGAACCTCCTACAGAAAACTGTTGAGCTGTGCCGGCCACACCTCACACACAGAACCAACAGAGGGGAACCCTTCCCAGTGGATACCAAGGTATGTGTAGGCCTAAGAATACTCTCCACAGGTACCTTCCAAAGGCCAGCTTGGGATATCTTGGGGATCTCACAGGCATCAGCATGCAGGATACTCTACCAGTTCCTGGATGCCATGTCAGCACATGCTGGTCAGCAAGTATATTTCCACAAAAGCCGTGAGGCGTTGACCAGCAATATTTGTCTCTACCACCAAATAGCAGAATAACCTGAGGTAGTGGGGCTATAGACTGCAGGCACATATGCATCAAAGAAAGCACCACCCGGTGAGCGGGGTAGGGTCTACATCAACCACAAGGGCTTCCCCTCTATCAACTGCCAGGTCATGTGCGATGCCCAGGGCATTATAATGAATGTGTGTGCTGGCTGCCCTGGAAGCTATCACGACTCCCACATCTGGCATATGATGCAGCTGTACCAGAGATTTGCCAATGGGGACAGCCCTTATGGCTACTAATGGGGGATTCTGGTTACACACTGGAGCTGTGGCTGATGACACCCATCAGAAATGCACACACACACGAACTCCATAATGAGGCACAAGCACAGACAAGAATCATAACAGAGACTGTGTTTGGGATGCTCAAGTCACAGTTCCGGTGCCTGGATACATCCGGTGGAGCCTTGCAGTACTCACCAGCTACATGTACACAAATTGTAATCATATGTGCCATGCTACACAATATGATCCTGTGGAAACAGCTGCAGCAGGAACAGCATGGGGCAAGGCCACACAGTCCACCACCATTGCCAAGGCCTGCAAACACACAGAGTGACTCGGAGGAGGAACAACCTGAGCCTGCCCCAGTAGGCAGAAGGAGGCATGCCCAGCATGCACAGGCTGGCAAAGAGGCAATGCATAGCACATACACTGACATGGTAGGACCCCAGGGAATGACACCTCTCTCTGACTCGCACATACAGAAGAAGGAATGCCAAACATGACACTACCTGTGCTTAACCATGGATAGGGAGTGTACTTTGTGCATCTGACATAGTCAGCCTTCCAGCACCATCCTCAACACTGGCACAGCCACAAGGTAATTCACTCTCCCTATCAATTGCCGAATGGAGTCGTATGTTTTGTTACTTGCATCTATGGTATGGATGTGAGCATGCAAGGGAATTGGGTGGCTGAATGGGATGCCAGCAGATAGTAGACACCTATAGTGGCAGCATGAGATCTGTAACAAATACTGGTGTCACCATAGTAGCCAGTACTAGACAAGGTGAAAAAACTCACTGCAGGAAATGTAGTGGGCCATATGTGTGTCCATAGGACACACACATGCCAGTCAGGGAGGCTCACATACCAAATAACAGTCTCAGCCAGCAGGACAGGTGTAGAGAAACACAAACAAAGGCTGTGCTAAGGCTTCCTATTTGATGGCTATGGAGAACATCCCCCCTTCAGACCTACCCAGACAGACTACAACAGGTCAGGCAGTGGGATGTTAGTTCTGAAGGGTAAGAAGTCTAAAACTGAAATGTAGGTCAATCAAACCTAAGACCTGTAGTACACTGATATGCCTCTAGTCAGCATGATAGGTCAGAATACAGAATGAAATGGAGTACCTGAAATACCAGTACAGTCATAGCAAATGTGTACAAGTGTCAGGTATGCCCCCCAAGCCTATGTAGAAATGTAGTAACATGTATGTGTAGGTATAATAACAGTGGAGCACACATTACCTGAGCTGGCCAAGGTAGCAGGATAGATTGCAGCATGTATACAGTATGCAGGACTGCGTGTGTTAGGTTGGTGTGCATTGTATATTGTGTGAGAGTGGTCAGTATGTAGGCATGGTGAGGTTTGTCCTGGTGGCCATTGGTCAGTACTGCCGATGACAGGACAAAGTTCTCACAACTGCTGTGCCAAAAACAATGCATCCCAGCTAAACACATTCCAGCAGTGAGCCATAGTAAATGTTTGGAAGTAATATGTGTCACCATCTGAAAGATGGACATGGCATGAATGTGGGCCCAGACATACAAACAATACACATGGGGATGAACCCCAGACAGACAGTGTATAATATGTAACTGTTGAATGGACACGACTTTGGAATTGTACATACAGGTTAGCAGCATATTAGTTGGGCTTGTAGTAGTGAATACCGATGTCGTCTGGCCAAACACTGGCAGACCACAAGTGTCACAGGTATGAAGTACTGAGAAACAGCTAATGTCCCTGCACAAGCCAGCATAAGTGGAATGTCCCATTCATATCTGTGAGTCAGATGCAAGTAGTGTTCATAGCACACATGCACCCAGCTCACCCCTCCATCACCTGCAGGTACCTCTCCAGTCTTATCCCTGCTGTTGGGAATGAGTACAATATGACCCCCACCTCTGTATGGCAATAGCCCAAGAATGCAGCATGAAGAACAGGTGTTCCATGCAGGTGTGTCCCTAGTTGTAAGCAGCACCTTGCCAGCATACACACCATTGGATCAATAATGACAGAAAGTATTGGCATTAACACCTTGCACACCTACCCTGTCACCCCAGGGGAATATAGTGTATTGCAGTCTGGGACTGTAGGAGTGACACAATGCAATGGCCTGCTACAGCTGGCCTGCATCACTATCAAATGGCCTACAGTCCTCTGCCAAAGGCCTGTGTCTCACCCATACTGCCAATGTATGTTATGTTACGGACTCCTAAATAACAACATAACCAGTCCACAGAAACCAAATGCAAGGCCATGTAGACAAATCCGAGTAACATGTCCACCATGTCCTACTGCATGAACTGTGGACCAACACTGAATTACTGCTGGGATGAGATGATAACTGTAGTGAACTTATCAGATACTGTTTGCATAATGTTTGAAAGATGACAGAATAATAGAAGCAGGGGTAGGAGCATGGCCGGCATGGAGTGTGTGAAGTCTGAAACTCAGCTGTGTGCACATACTATCCCTGCCTGCAAACACAAGAATGGGTGGCTACAAACCTGCTCGTAAACCACAATGTGAAGGGTTAATGTCTGGAATTATGACCCCTGCCTCTGGGTAACCTGTGTGAATCTGTACAGCTGTGAGGTATGGCCACAGCAGGCTATGGCCATACTGTCACGTCGATAGATGTACAAACATGGGATCCTCAGCCACCACTGTACCAAGGCATTGAACCATTTACACAGACCCAGCAGCAAGTGTCTGCAGCTTCCCCTCCAGAATGGTATGATTGTGCAAGAATATGTAGGCTGCATTCACCCTATGTTCCCCAGGACATCACTGCAAGCAAATATGTATACATGACAGTACTTGATGACATAAAACATCACAGTGTAAAACAGTACATATGTCTGAATATCTCTGCTAACACTAAGACCATGTAGCAGAAGCAGCACAGACACAATTACCTACAGTAATCCACTATCCTTTGCCCATTTGAAACCCATATTATCAACCGATCTACAGATATACCGCAGAACCAGGTTGCTAGCTGTAGGTGTATTACACAAAAGCTTGCACGGAAATATAACCTACCTGGAATGGATTCACACGTTAATTACAGGTCATACTGGGCATGCTCCCACACTTAGAGAAATGAAGGCCATGTCTGACAACAAAATACTGAAAGGTCATACTGGGCATGCTCACACAAGAAATGAAGCCTGTGTCTGGCAACAACAGTGGACTATACATATCTGGCAGTCACAGATGTTTGTGCACACATTCCTCAGTACACACCAGTCATGCTTTGCACACACATTGGATAGGAATGCACACATATAACCAAGGACAACACACTATAATCGGCCAAAATTATACATACATAGATGTGTGGGAGAGTTACAGACAGTGACAAAGAGCCTCCCATCATGAGGCCTGTCCCACCCAGCACACATCCAATTGGCTAAAACTACATGATGTTCAAATGTAAATCACCAAAGACATTTGCCTCTGGTATCCCTCAGCACTATAATGTCTGTGATGCTTGTGCTAACTGTGTAACATGACTGTACAAGTCAGTAGTCATCTAGCCATTGTATACATATACCTGATGAATATAAACCTGTGTGTGCTTGAGTGTTGTGTGTCTGCTTCTATATGAAAGGGTTATGGCCCATGCACACACACTGCACTCCCCATTGCCCTACTATGGCAAGCCTGCTGATGTTTTCATCTTGAAATACACCTTTGGGGAAGAAGTAGCCCTATAATCTCCGTGGTATGTGCTATAACTGCGTAATGCTATAGTGTGTTGTACTAATTAGGTAGGAGTTCTTATCCTAGACATGACAACTGTGTGTGTGTCTGTGTAGGGATTGATGCTTTCGAGGCCATTCACACTCACTACAATTTCAAATGCTCAACTTTGGCAGGGCTACTGATGTCATTCACTTTGAAATACACCTTTAAGGAAGGCGTAGCCCAGTAATCTCCATGGCACATCCTGTAAGTGTGTAATGCTGTAGTGTGCTGTACTAGTTAGGTAGGAGGTCTAATCCCAGACATGGCAACTGTGTGTGTGTTTGTCTGTGTAGGGATCAATGCTTTTGAGGCCATTCACAGTCACTACAACTTCCATTCCCCTACTTTGGCAAGCTTGCTGATGTCATTCACTTTGAAATACACCTTTGGGGAAAGAGTAGTCCAGGAAGCTCCATGGCGTGCTATAACTGCGTAATGCTGTAGTATGCTATACTAGTTAGGTATGAGTTCTATTCCCAGACATGGCAAATGTGATACTTGTGTGTGGGTGTGTAGGGATCAATATTTTTGTGGCCATTCACAGTCACTAGGCACAGCTAAAAATAGAAAACATTGATATATATGCAGTAACAGAGACCTGATGCAAGGCTCCAGAGAGCACCCCTGCAATACCAGGTACAGCTCTCACCACACTTGTTGGCTACCAAACCAGGACCAAAACAATAAAGGTGGAGGAGTGTCCATATTCACCAAGGATATTCACACCACCAGGCTACTTGCCCAACAGAATGTGTCTGAAATACCACTGGTGCAACTAACACTAGGTCAGACTGCAATCCAGTTGTATAGCTTGTTACAGATCCACCACCATGCACCATGATTCCCACTACAGCTTTTGAAACATACTGGGAAATATTATGTTGCAGCCAAACACCCTAATATTGGGTGACTTACACTACCCTGCCATTAACTGGGAAAAATACTAGTGTGCCAACATGTATGCCCAACGGTTCTTGGAAGTCATAATTTCCAATGCTGTGGATCAAGTAACCCATAATCCCACCAGGTGCTCAAATATCCTAGACCTGGTCATTGCCAACATGGGAAATCAATGCTCCACACCTATGGTCACCCCATCGGTGGTCAGGTCTGCCCATGAGCTAATCACCATTAACATCCCTCCCCCACACCCTAGTAAGGAAACCTCTGTAACATATATCTCCAAAGCCAACATCATGCTACACATGTCAGACGTGACTTACGTCATGACACCCATGCAGATGGGAACTTCAGGGATGAATGCTGAATCCTACATGAAGGCACTGTATGAGCACATCCACTCATGCATGAATCATGCCATCCAATGTAGAACAAAGATGCTCCCCACCAAGAAAAGGACGCCATTGTGGTGGGCCCCTGCCATAAACATACTGTACAACGTAAAGAGGAAACTGTTGCAAAAACAAGGGAATTTCCAGGATGCAAAATGCTCCCATACCAGCCTCAGTAAGAAGCAGAGATCCCTCATAACATCCACCAAAGCTAGTTACAAATGTAATATAGCCAAAGATGCCAAAGACAACTGCAAGGCATTCCATAGCTATGTCAGGAATCTAAATGGCAATGCTTAGATATGCTCTGAGCTACAACAGGATGGTATTAAATATACAGCTCCCAAGGATATTGACAATATCCTGGCAGATTGATTCAGTGCCAACTGCACCCCCCCTCCCACCCCCCAAAGGGCCCATCTCAACACAGAAAGATTGCCAGATTCCGGTAATAATAGCCACATAGGTAAAAAACACACTCTCCAGAGCTAAGACAACAGCAGACATGGGACCAGACAACATCCTGGGTTGTGTACTACATGAGCTACAAAATGAACTGGCACCCCAACTACGTGCCATGTCTAATCATAGCCACACCTCAGGCTTCATGCCCACTGTGTGGCACACAGCTACAGTTATCCCAGTCTACAAGGGGGAATTCTGGGAACTACAGCCCCAGCAGTATGATGTGCCTGATCTGCAAGGTCATAGAATGTATTATCATGGAAATTTAAACAAAGACATTGGCAACGTGCAAACACTGGACCTCAACCAGGCTGGGTTTGTGAAGGGCCAATCATGTCACCTCAACCTGACTGACAACTGTGAATCCATCTCCAGAGCTGTGGATGAGGGTAAGGTGGTTCACACAGCCTATCCGTACCTCCCCAAGGCCTTCGACACCATCCACCAGTCTGGAATCATAGATAAATGTATCAAGCTGGCCATTAATCTCTATGTCACCTGATGGGCTGCCAGCTGCTGTATTGACAGAACCCACACTGTAAATGTAGGTGACACTAACCCCAGCCCCAGACAAGTGACAGTTGGAGTTCCTTAGGGTTCAGTCCTGGCACCGCTCTTGTTTGGCATCTACTGCTCTGAAGTACAGTCCAACAGGAAGGGACACTGGCAAACAAAGGTTGCAGATGACTGCACACTGGGAGCCAATATTGAATCCCTACATGATGTGGATATTCTACAGAAGTGTCTTACAGAAATACATGTTTGGAGCCTGAGCCATGGCCTCAAAATCAATGCCAAGAAATGTATAGTTATCCTCTTTGAGAAGGGACATGTACCTGTGAAGTATCACATAGGTGTCAGTACACTAAACACCTAAAGTGTGATAACAGACATAGGGACATAGGTGGACAGTGGTCTCACCTTTGATAACCACATTGCCACAACAGTCAGGAAATCCACCAATGTGGCACACCTCACCACTAAGGGCTTTATATCCAGGAAAAAGGAGGCAATTGTCCCACTGTAGTCATCTCTCAGCAGACCCAGTACAGACTACAACAGCCCATTATGTATGTACCTCACAAGACATCTACAACAACTAGAAAGGCTGCAGATATACCACACTAAACGAATCACAGGCCTAAACCAGATGCCCTATGCTGACTGTCTGAAAATCATCCAGCTATACTCTGTCACATATTGTGTTCTCTGAGGCGATCTCTGCTTTACATACCATCCTATGTCAAACCCACAGCTGTTGGACATGCTACACTTAAAGAATTCCAAACCCTCACAGCCACATGCTCCAGGGATCCAAATCTTGTCATCACAATGAACAATACATGCTGGAAGGATGTGTTCCTGACTCAGAGACTCCATAGACTCGGGAATGGACTGCCCATACATTTCAAGCAGAGTGCCTCTTGGCCCTCTTCAAAAGGAACCTGGACGATTGGATGGGAGATAGGAAATTGACCCCAGGGATCATGTCAGCTGCTCTGCTAGACAAGAGTCCAGGGAAGTAAATATTGTGGGAAGACATAGCCAGGGAATTGTCATGTCTAGGCATGTATAGGCCGATAGCCTAGTACCAACCTATGAACCTATGATCTACACTTTCCATTGCTCAACCTTGGCAAGGTTGCTGATGTCATTCACTTTGAAATACACCTTTGGGGAAAGACTAGCCCAGTAAGCTCCGTGACACATGCTATAACTATGTAATGCTGTAGTGTGATGTACTAGTTCAATAGGAGCTCTAATCCCAGACATGGCAAGTGTAAAGGTTTGTGTGTGTGTGTGTGTGTGTGTGTGTGTGTGTGTGTGTGTGTGTGTGTGTGTGTGTGTGTGTGTGTGTGTGTGTGTGTGTGTGTGTGTGTGTGTGTGTGTGTGTGTGTAGGGATCAATGCTTTTGAGGCCATTCACAGTCACTACAACTTCCATTGCCCTACTTTGGCAAGCCTGCTGATGTCATTCACTTTGAAATATACCTTTGGGGAAGGACTAACCCAGTAAGCTCCATGGTGCATGCTATAACAGTGAATGCTGTTGTGTGATGTACTAGTTAGGAAGGAGTTTTAATTTCAGACATGGCAAGTGTAAAAGTTTGTGTGTTTTGTTTGTCTAGGTAGGGATCAATGCTTTTGAGGCAATTCACAGTCACTACGACTTCCATTTTCATTGCCCTACTTTGGCAAGCCTGCTGATGTCATTCACTTTGAAATACACCTTTGGGATAAAGTAGCCTAATAATCTCTCTGGAGTGTGCTATAAGTGTGTAATGCTGTAGTGTGATGTAGTAGTTAGGTAGGAGTTCTAATTTCAGACATGGCAACTCTGAAGCTTGGTGTGTTTGTGTGTGTGTGTGTGTGTGTGTGTGTGTGTGTGTGTGTGTGTGTGTGTGTGTGTGTGTGTGTGTGTGTACATCATACATATCCTGTGTGGAGGTAGCTGTGAGTTTGTAACAACAGGACTCATTAAGGAGTGTGTTTCGCAAATTTATAATATGGTGGGTCTATTATATGTCACAATGTCCACCTTACAAGGATAACCGATGTCAAACAGCAGAGAGGCTAGGGTAGACAATCCATAACCCTACATGTGACATCATGGCTTGGTGAACAATATAGGTAACCCTTGTATTACCCAGAGAACACTCTCTACCCATGTCTCATACACAAACATACTCAGCTAGGTAACAACCACTATGTTGAAAGTTCCCTGCATATTGCCCACAGATAGCAACCATGCTGTGATTGCTGTGGCTAGAGAGGACATGGCACCCTGTCCTATCCCTACAATAGGCAAATTATTGCATACAGTGCTCCTTCACTATGTTCCCCACTGGATGCCTGCAACAACTGTAGAGCCAGCAAATGTAACTCACAAAGAACATACCATGCCTTATACACATGCCCTGTATGGATAGATGCCACTGGCACCAGGGAATACCTGTATCATGCTGTCAATGTAGGTGCCGGGTCAAACTGGTGTCCATTGCCAGTTCTCACCATATGAGGTCAAGAATGGCACATCTGATGATAACAATCTGTCTACACAACATGCCCCAGACACACCAGGTACACTTCCACATGTCACAGGACATGCATGCGGGATGTGTGCACATCCCAGACACCGTCCATGTCATGGAATATAGAACACATTCATGGCAAGCATTATACAGCACTGGCTATCCACAATAGTAACCCAGATGACTGGATGGTGAATACAATACCCACCTGTGTGGGTCAATCCAGACACTACACCCCTAAGCCACACTGCAGACCATCATCATGTGGCATGATGCCAAGGTATACCCTTTACCTAGCCTTGTACAGCCTTCTGGCACAGTCAACCACTACACACCTATGAAGCAATGCACCCATGCATGTCAGTACTGGCAAACCTGTGTGTGTGTGTGTGTGTGTGTGTGTGTGTGTGTGTGTGTGTGTGTGTGTGTGTGTGTGTGTGTGTGTGTGTGTGTGTGTGGAGTATAATGATTTGGACACCATTCACACTCACTACACCTCCCATTGGCCTACTGAAGCATACCTTCTGATGTCAGACACCTTGACAACCCGTTAACCCCTGTGGTGCATGTGATACCTGCGTATTACTGTATGGTGGCAAACTAGCTAGTTAGGAAGTCTAATCCATACCCTGCCAACTGTGATAATGTGTGTGAGTCCCTGAGAGAGTATGGCTGTGTCGATCTTGACACCTGTTCATGTGGACAGACATGTGTACTACACCTACCTTATCCCTTATTTATCACTAGTGCTAATGTCACTCACCATCGAATATACCTTTGGACAACTCCACAACATGTAAGCTCTGTGGTGCATACAATAACTGCATAGACATGCGGTAGAATAGATAGTCAGGCAGGAGTTTGAAACCCTGCACTGGTAAGTGTGTGACACAAACATGCTTAGGTTTTACTCTCCCACCCCCTCCCTGTCTTACTTTGTCTCTGTCTGTCTCTCTCACTCCGCCTCTGGTGGATGTGGAGAAGTACACTTGCTTTGCTTAGGCAGCAGCTTGTGTTTTGTAAGTGATACGCATGATCAGCTGATGGTCTCTACATGAATTGCAGTCCCCCACTAGCTGACTGCATGTGGAACAGCTGTGGTAACATTCCCATAGCCAATTGCATTGAAACACACTGCTATAACTAGGAACATCATGTGGGTGTTGGCCCTTTTTATTCCCTGTGAGCAGAACGTCATGTCAGCATTTTGCAAACAGCATCACGGATGGTAGTGGGATATACGTCTAACAACATACACTGTGGAAATAGGCCAACAAAGAGGAGGGGGATGTTACAGACATGACTACAGAATGTAAGTGTTGCTCTTCTGCATTTGGAGTAATGTTGGTTTAACAGGATTTATGTGAATATGGCTGGTCTACATGATTTAATACCTGTCATGACAGTGTTATGTGTTTGAGGAAACACCCACCTGTATGGTTATCTGCAGACTGGTCAGTGTTTGGAGTAATATGTTTCTTGTGTTACTCACAGATCACCTATCTTAGAACTGCAGAAGCATAGTCTGAGGATTGCAGTCAGTACATGGTGACAGCCATGAGAGTTATTGACTTCATATCCCTCATAGGACATATGTCACAGCAAACCCTGTTACAATAGTAAATGTATGAGGGTATCACAGCAACATGCCAATATTGGCCCAGTGTTTGTGCCTCCAGCCACAGGTCTGTTAACCTTTGTACATATGTCATGCAGTAAGAGGTGCATATGTTCTGTACACCATTATTTATCGACTTCATACATGATAACAAGACAGTAAGATATAAGACTGCTAGACATGTTATAACCTGGGAATTCTGTGGTTGTGTGTACAATAGTGAGGTCTGTGTACTTATGGTGATCGTCAACAGTATGTGTATTGTGAATAAGTACCTTGGCCTGTGTACAGACTGTGGTAGATGTCATTGTTCTTGCTCCTGTTCTATCAGATGTTACATGCTGCTCCAGTGTCTGGCATCCTATTGTCTCACATGTTTGTAGGGCCAAACACACACGTGTCCCATACCACAGACAGGCATTGGACCACACTGTGTCATGGCCCAGTATACGTAGGGTTAGTGTGTGAGTGGCACACAGGAGGATGGTGTTGATCAAGCAGTCCATATAGTGTAATATTAAGCTTGTTTACCATATGTGGCTGTGGCTGTGTTCACATTGGTTGTGGGTATGCACTTCCACACAGGTGTCTGTTACTCTGTGCTGTGACATGCCTGTAGAGCCGGCTATATTTGCAGGTACATGTGTATTCCCCCATAAGAAATGTAGACCAGTGTCTGCCTGTAGTTTGCACAGTGCTTTGTTACATGCCTAGAAGCTTAGTGTAATTGCCCAGTGTGATGTTATGCCCAGATATTTGCCAGATGTACTGCTGTCGGGCCACCATAACTGTTGTGTATTTCTGACAAAGCAGTGGGATGCTGTACAGATGTATGTCACTAACTAGTGGGTAGTATGTGGCCATGTGACCTCTGCACCACCAGTTATTATGTGTCAGGACAGACAGGAGTGTGCGAATGCATAAACTGTGTGGGTATATGTAGCCCAGTATTTATGTGATATACCCATGTACATGGCTGTTAACATCCACACTGTCAGGCTTGCTCCACATGTCTTGCACTAAGGGGATCTGTGTATACCTCTGGACTGACCAGAGTGTGCCAGACTGTCCACATATATTGGTCATATCTGTGCTGTAGTCCACAGGATCATTACTGTGATATCAGTGATACTGTACTATGATGACCTTAGGATGTGTGTCAGTAACTGATGGCATACATGTCAATAGCAGATGTGACCTCCCACACACATGTCTGTTAAGACTTCCACTGTTACAGTAGCAGCAGTCTACATATATACCTGCACTACATACTTGACATCCCCTTGCACTAAGAGGTTGAGACTATTAGTACTGAGGTATGACTCCACTCCATGTTCTTGACATATGGTAAACACACACATATATATCTTTATATATATATATATATATATATATATATATATATATATATATATATATATATATATATATACATGTACACACACACACACACACACACACACATATATATATATATATATATATATATATATATATATAGAGAGAGAGAGAGAGAGATCTATATATGGTCATATATATGATGCACTATACAGATGTGTATAAATACATATATATGAATATGTATGTGTATGTGCATATAGACATATATGCACATATGTATATGTATATATCCATAGCCTTGTCATGTGTAAACATTACTGTTGTGTATACCTTCTCAGATGTATCACACTGAATGTATCTGATATGTGTATATTTAGATATAACAACATATGTGATGCAACAGTAATATCACTAGCAAGTACTACACAATTGTAGAAGTCACAGCAATTGTTCAATACTATTCAATATGTGTACTGACAGATATATTGGAAAAACAACAACTGTCTTCACAGCTGTCATGGTGTAGTGGTTAACTGTTATGACTATAGTGTACAGGGTCCTGGGTTGAAGGGCTGTTTATTTTGTTGCTGGGCAGAATAAGGGCTGTTGGACACAGAGTGGTTGAGCAGTTTTGAGCAGCTTTACGTGTGTTTGCGTGGGTTTGCGCGAAGCTAAGCGGTGCTAAGGTATGGTTAAACGTACGGGCGCTTACACTGTGTAGGCTAACCAGTGCTTACATCCCAGTCTGATAACATAGCAGGGTAATGACATCTGTAATAAGTGTATGTAATGCCTTGTACATAACATGTGTCTATGTGCTGTCATTACAGTAGCGAGGGGTGTGAGTCTCCTGTCTGAGACACTTGAGTATATATGGCTTGTAGAACACTCTTATCCATGTGAATGTGTTACATACAAGGGTAGTATCCCAGGTTATATGCAGTCACACTGGCATGTAGCGTATAATTACATTACTACTGTTGACAGTGCTTTCCCAAGCAAGAGTAGATTGCAAATTGTAGTACTTGAAACAAACACCCCTGCATGCAGAGATGGACTCTGAGTCCTCACTGTCATGTTCCTGGTGTGTGAGCTGTGTCACATTATATATTTCCTACTGGATAATGATCTGACATGTGGAAAATAACTGTAGACTACTGCCTGTATACCACATGTCAGTGAGGGCTGCCATCATGTAGTAATGGCATACCTATCGCTGTCAGACATCTATCTGTCAACACATTCATCCTACTGCATAGTTAGTTGGTGAGCTGATGTCTGTCAGTCCCTGTACAGATGTGCAGATGTCAGTTATACATCTTGGATACATACAGGCAATCTATGCTTGACTGACACTGACATGTCTGCCCAGCTGTGTTATAAATGGCACAGATAGGACTCAACACCCTGTACGCAACACATGCCATGGATACCTCAGCTACACTACCACAGACAACAGAACATGCCTGGGTACAGGTCTCCAAGACAGACACTAACCATGTAATGTAATACATGTTGCATACATGTCAACTGGAGCATCTCACCTGCCCTTTGCAGGAATCACCCAGAGGATTGGCTGATGCATGTCACTCTCACTCTAAGGGTCACCACAGGGGTGTTTGTAGATAGATGGCCTGCTGGCACATGACAGGTGGCATGATGCCACTGTACCCACATCCCCTACACTTCCCATATCTCCATGGACAATAGCCAGGTACACACCTATGAACACCTGCACCGATGCACCCCGGTACTGACAAATGTGTATATGTGCATTGCTGAGAATATCAGTGTATGTTTGTTAGTAGATCTGTAGTTGGGAATACCCTGAGGCCCTTCACACCCACCGCACCATCCATTGCCATAGTTAAATGTGGCTGCTGCTGTACCGGACATTACATGTACCTTGTTATGCTCCTCTCCCTAAGGGCTACCTGGGCTTTGCAGTACCAGCACAATGCTGTTGCACAAATGGGTTGATAGGCATGGGAAACCCACTGAGTTCTGGCAAGTGTGTGTATGTATGCATGTGTGTTTATATGTAGGGTACAGCATTCCTAGGCCACATACTCCTATTACAATACACAATTCCACACAGTATTAGGGATAGTGATGTTGCTGCCCATAGGAGAGGCATGACAATGCATCACCCTACTATGCCTGTGGCATGTGCATTCGATGCATATCCCTGTAGTAGCACTCTTGGGATGGACAAGGGGTTGTATTGCAATCCTGGTCAATGTGTGATGGTGGGTATGTCAGAGTGTCATCATGGGTTCCATTGCATACAATATCCACAGTGGGGTGTAGGTGCTGGGTATACTGTCATTACACCATGGTACCCTCGGTACATGTCCCATGTACCACTGTATGGTGACCACTGTCACCATCAACCATACAGGTAACTGATAACAATATCCAGCCCAGTTATGCATGTGCTGCGTGCAACCTACCTGTAACACATTGGACACATTGACAAGGTAGTTACCACTGATAGGCCCAGGTCTCTCAGATGTGTCTCTGACTGTTATGTGCTTGTCAACATGTATATGATGGTATGTCACATTATGTATTGTCCATATACAATCATTACATCCTCCATTACCATACTGTACATGCTGGGGATGTTCTGCATTTAACATGTAACTTGGAACACACCTCATCCAAAAAGCTGTGTGGTGTTTGTAATTAAAGCTATACACATCATTAGCACTATATACCTAGATAGGGGGTCTAGTCCCAGTGCTGCCAAGTAAGAGTGTGCATGTATGTGGAGGGATCTACTTCAGGTTGCAGAATATACATGTTCCAGGGTGTCATCTGTCCAAGATTTGCATGGCATATGCTGACATTTCACAGGTATCATCCTGTGGACATACATTACATCACAACTACTGTTAGCTGTGTAAATGGCCTCTTCCCCACTGTATAGGTGTGCAGCGATACTTGGGTTGGTATAAATAGCTAGGTGCGGCTGTTGTGGACACAGCCAACATCATTGCGGTTAATGTTGAGTGTATTCCCCATGTAGCTGGCTGTAATACTGTACAGTTCATGTCAACAGGTTATGTATTTGTCTATCACACTATCTGTGGT
Organism: Protopterus annectens; assembly: GCF_019279795.1. NCBI lineage: Eukaryota > Metazoa > Chordata > Ceratodontiformes > Protopteridae > Protopterus > Protopterus annectens. Next base: position 80,893,023 of record NC_056742.1, read on the forward strand.
TCTACAGCACCTCTCACCCTCCAAAGGGTAGGGGTGCACCACCCACACCAGCACACATATGTTTACCATGTTGAGGATTGCACTACATTGGGGAAGGGGACATATACCCTGCCGGTACCATCGTCGATGACATTAAACTAGCGGACTGCTGATTCCATAATGTGTTGTTCTACATAGTCTGGCTTGGTAGAATTACATAGGGTACAATGGGTTCCTTGCACAGGTACATACATCCATGTGTAAAGGATTCTCTGTATAGTGCATCAACACCTAAGCCTCTATGTGTGTTCTACACAAACATGTGGTGTGTCCCACCCATTCTACCATTGTCCACTGTAGAAGGGCTGCTAACAGCAGCCACCATGCACTCATCTGTATACACCACCCCCAGACCTATCGGCCATGTGGCACAGGCAATAACTGTTATACAGACCTGTGACATGTGTTTACCTGTACCCAGGATATGGCACAGCCAAGGTGTCACCTCAGTGCCATACCCCTTATGAGATTTGACAGCAGACCATCTTCCTGTGGACACATGGACACCTAAAACAAAAATGGATAACATTATGGAGACCACAATCACTCAGTGTTACTAACAGCTATAATTCATCATGGCTGGACAGCTACACTACCTGGATTTTAAGCATTAAACATTACTGCTGACAACATGTTACACAGCAGTACATTGGTACACCATAGTACAGTCACCATGTGCATCAGAATCAGGGATTGGGAGGGTGGCCTAATGGTTAAGGTGTTTGCCTTAGAAACACAAGGTGCAGGGTTTGAGTCTCACAAGGGATGATTGTAGCTTAGTACTAATTTATCTATACTGGATGGGAAATTCACCCCGGGGATCACTTCTGTGGCTCTGCTCGACAGGGGCACAGGAAAATAATTTTCTTGGGTGTCGAAAGCTAGGGTACATTTTTTGGCTAGGCTTGTATGGGCCCTAGGGCTGATAGCCTAGTACCTACCTATGAACCTATATTAGCTGGTTCCTGCATCGATGTTATTGATGACAGGGATGTGGCACAGGTGTCATCATATGCATAGGTTGTGTTGTTGGTTTGCCAGAGACCTTGGCTGGGCTATATGTTTGACACCATGTGTGTGAATGAGGGGTTTTAATTACTGATATAGCCATGGTGATGTGGTGTGTGGAGGTATGGGGTTGCCCTAGGTGTGTTTGTATTGTGTGTGGGTATGTATGCACACAGTACTGCCATGTGGCTGCCCTATACAGGTGTTTGTTGGACAGCTGAAGACCACGCCTGGCAGGGTATGCAGTTCACCGCCTCTGGCCATAGACATGAGAACTGTGCCTGCCAGGGGTTCCACGGGCATGTCCGGGTACAAGCCTCGATATGCTACTCTCCACTGATGATGACATCTGTCCGCTGGAACCAGGTCCCTCCTGGAACTGGCCAGGGCCATGTGCACGTTGCCTGCTGTGGTGTGGTGTGGACAGCACCCCTCCTGCAGTGCTGGGGCTGGTACTGCCACTATGGGAGTGGCTTGGTGTCCTTGCACATCCACGTTAACCTCCAGAAGTTGGTGTTGCTGGCCTACATCCATGTGGCCATCGCACCACTCCCACCACATGCTCTAGCATGGACAATCCACAATTGTAGAGGCCCACCATCTCACCCCACCATCTATCCATGACCTCTGTATAATAAGTAGGCAGTCTGACCCTCTAGTTGCACCACACAGCCCTCAAGCTGGCATAACAGATCTCCAAACTCCCTGCGGAGCTCGCTATGCACCAGATCCTGGACCTGGCAATGTGTGACAGTATCCTGTCCTGGCCTGTTCCCAGGAGTGGGGCAAGCCCCATCCCCTGAGGTGGTTTCACCCAAAAGTGATACAGGACCAGCGGACGAGGAGGTCTCAGGGTGGGCTCCAGACATGCTGGTGCCCAGTGCATGGCCAGACGAGGTGGGAGAGGTGGGTCCATTGGGACCAACCTTCCCAAACATGTTATGGTGTTTCAATTTTACAACATATGTGGGTTAGTGATAGTCAACACATTCCAGGATTATATATAACAGCATGCATAGATATTCCCATGACCCCGAAACACCAGATGTTGAACAGTTGCATAGCAAACAGAACATATGCATATATGTAACCACAGTGGCCATTACACCAGCATGCAGGTACATTGATGGCAGCATGCCACCAATGTGGGAGTATGTCAACATGGCACATATGTGGGAGTATGTCAACATGGCACATGCATAGAAACCAATTTAAATATTTATCAAACAATAGGACATATATCCCAACAGTAGATTTAATTGTGCACATACCGATCGAGTTGTGTATTTAGTTTATTGTTGCAGATATGGTGGGGGGGGAGATATCAATTAATAACTTGTATATCCCTGTAGTTCTCATTACTTTCCTAGTCAGTGCTGTGATCTATACCTTACAGGTATTATTAAACTACCCTATGGCCTTACTTTGGACAGTGGTATGGATGTAGACAACTATATACATGAACTGAGTTTTACCTGCAGTATACACTTCTTACGTGATATACCTGTGGAGGTATTGTTTCTTAACACTACCTGACTGTTTCTACTCATATTCCCAGATTCCAAGTTGATGTTATGCACATGCTTGTCCGTCTCTTATTGCACGCACTCTGGGTATGTCCTGACAACATGCAGGTGAAACCGGGACATATTCTGACTATTGCCTTCATAAACCTTTGGTGAGTTGTACAATGACAGGTTTGTTTTCATAGACATTTTCCAAATATTTACAGGCCTAACAGTCAGTTATCTGACATTAAATGCTGCCTACATGTCAGAGATTAGCATGCTGATATGCCAGTGGGACAAGGTAACAGTCAGCAGATATGGATCAATTAACTGGACATTCTGGACAAATCTGGACAGTTGAGATGTGTGATTCTGCATACAGCTTACTACCACTCCCAGGATTTGAACCATGGCTGTGTCTGCTAAAAATAAAACAGTGTACATCACAGTTGAGTGTGTTATATTGATATTGCTGTGTATTTCTTCTCTGATTTCTGTCTATAAGTCTCCCATGGTTTTACAATCTGATCTTGTAATTACAACACTCTTATACAGGGTTTCCTAGACAGTTTTTTCTCTGATTTCTGTCTAGAAGTCTCCCGTAGTTTTACAATCTGATCTTGTAATTACAACACTCTCATACAGGGTTTCCTAGACAGTTTTATTATGTAGCACAGTGTGGATGGCAGTGATGAATAATACCTTATTATTCACAGAAACTGCAACACTAACAATGTCATACAATACCAGAGTAAAGAGTACCAGTTCAGGATTTCAATCTTTTATTTCTAGGCACAATTTTCTTATCTGACAGACCTGTGGGGGGAATGTTTGTTAGCACTACCTGAATGTTGCCACACATATTACCAGATTCCACATTATTATTATGCCACATATGTCTCACTTTGTTATTGCACACACTCTGGTCATAGCTTCACAACATAGGGGTGGAGATGGGACAGATTTTGCTTATTACTCTCATAACATTTTGGTGAGTTGCTAGAGTGACAGGTTTGTTCTTATAGATATATTTCTGTCAGTTATGATGTCTGACAATCGGTTGTATGTCATTATTTGCTGCCTAAACTTCTGAGATCATCCCAATGATTTCCCAGGGGGACAGGGTGACAGGCAGTGGATATGGGCCAATTAACTGGACATTCTGGACAAATCTGTACAGTTGTAGGGTATGATTCTGCATACAGCTTACTACCACTCCCAGGATTCGAACCATGGCTGTGTGTGCTAAAAATACAACAGTTCATGTCTCAGTTGAGTGCACTATTTGGATTATGTTGTTTATCTTTTCACTGTTTTCTGTCTAAGTCTCTCTCAGTTGTACAGTATGACATCTTGTGATTACAACAGTCATATACAGGCATTCCTACACATTTTATTTATGTAGCACAGTGTGGGTAACAGTGCTTAATACAACAGTACTATTAAGAGATTACAACACTACATTACCATATGATACCAAAGTAAACACAAGCAGTCCAGCAGTTAGACCTTTATTGTCAGGCTGTTAACCTTTTATTTACATACAACCTATATGAGACTCTTCCTGACATATTGTCTGGTGTATTCAGTTCATGCCATACACAATACAGGTTTTATACTGGCAATTAACTTTCTACTTCTTTTAGATTTATTTCTTATGACAGTACATGCAAGAGTATTACTAACCTGCCTCGCAATGCAACCTCTGCAGTCTACAGGCATGGGATTTCCAGTTCACAGTCTGCTCATCTGCTGCTGTCAAAGACATAAGAGGAATATTTAGTCATACCTATCCATAATATACATGAACTGGCAATTATTAAACAGGTAATAGACTAATACACATGGCTGGGACATCCCCCGTCTGTCTGGCCTCTTTGATCCACTGATCAAAGAGCTCCTTCCTTCTCCACTTCAGGTCTGTATAGTGATACCTGATCTGCTCACCAGTTCAAGGTATGCCAGTGGCATTGGTGAGGTCACGGGCAAGATGGCCCCAGGCTTCCACTTTATATTGGGAACCCTGGCACTGGCCCTGCAGCAGTCTCTGGTCATGGTCTTTAACAATGAGTCCTACCATGACTTTGGACTCCTGGATGCCCCAGCACTGCATCTGGAAGGGCACTCCTTCTCCCACACTGGTCATAGTGCCTACAGGAGGAAGCTGCAAACAGTTATGAGATGTATTCCCACCTGTTGTGTTTAAATAGGGCTGATTTCCCACACTTTGCCATGATTGGATGGTTTTGAAAATGCTAAGATATAGGCAAACCTGCTTACCTAAGGCTGGCATTGCTTAAAGAGATATACCAATGGCCAAACTGATTTAGCTGGCCTACACATTTCTTACACTTTGTAAGCAGGGCTGTGCAATGCTTAGCATTGCTTAATTTTTAATTTGCATACTATTTGCTGTTTGGCATTGATTTAGTATTCATTACATGTTATATATGTGTTTGGTATCCATGATTCATGTGTATGTACACTGTATGGGGTCCTTGTGTTTATTAGGGAATTTCAACACCTTATTATAATGACACCTCACATCTGGACTTAATGCAGTACTCCAGTTCACATATTTATGTAGTAGGTTATACAACTTAAAACTGTATATAGATTCCTTTCACATGTTAAATTTGATTTTCCTATAGTGAGGATCTGTTCGGTGATGCCTCAATCTTATGTACTGCTGTGATGGCTTACTGGTTAACTGCTGTGACTATAGTGTACAGGGTCCTGGGTTCAAGTCCTGCAAGGGCTGTTTATTTTGTTGCTGGGCAGAACAGCAGCTGTTGGATACAGAGTGATTAAGGCACTTTTAAGCAATTGTAAGCAGGTTTGTGTGGGTTTGCACAAAGGTAAGCAATGCTAACTTTTGGTTAAATATGCTTACAGAGAGTTAGCTTCAATATTGCTTAACCTGTGTGTGCATTGCTTACCCCCATGCAAATGGGCATAAACTTGCTTACTACTGCTTAAATATGCTTACTCCCACTTACTACTGCTCAACAGTGCTTACTCCTGCTTACCCTTGCACTAATTTAGACAGAAATGTAACATGGTTCTTGGGAAGGTGGTGGATTTGGACACTGTATGAATTTATCATTCATTATACATTATACCTTTGATTTCTGTCACTCATTCATGTATACATATACTGTATGGGGCACTTGTGTTTATATGTGTATTTTACAACATTATTACAATGACACCTCACATCTGCATTTAATGCAGTACTCCAGTTCACAAATATATTTATTTATTAGGTTATACATCAAAAAATATTGTTCATAAAGTGATTTGACATGGAAAATGTAACGTACTGGAGTGAGACTCAAACCAGGAATGACTGCTTGTAAGATGTATGCTCTGACCTATTGCAGTACTGTTTCATTTGCATGTATCTTGATATTTATCTTCTTGTGCCCTGTAAGCTACAGTATACATAGCTAAGCAATGCGCAAACCCACGCACCTACAGTTAAATTTAATCTGTTTGATAAAAAAAATGTTTATATTATTATATTTTAAATATTGCTCTTATAAACTTGGTGGGTGTTGCTGGGGGTATGCAACCCCCTATGAACAGTCTTGCTCATTGCAATAGATAAACTGCAGTTCTTGACTGCGGGGGCATGTATATTGTGAGGGCTCTGCTCTCAGACATGCCCCCTGCACTCGTCCATGCTCTATGTCTGTTTAGGAGCTCAGGCAGTGCACCTTCATTACTATGCATGGCATGCTGCTGTGCTGCTCCTAACTGGTCACTTCCATGCAAGAATAAGCTATTTCTGCATGGAAGCTTACTGAATCTTGGGGGGTATATTTCTAAAGAAATATATGAAAATGAAAGGTGATAAGGATAACAGTGTCATTATTATAGACACCTTGGATATCATGAATAGTATGGCATATGCTGAATATTATCAGGTAGTAAATTTGAGTTTTGTTAACAACAGATTAAGGTATGTTAATAATGTCCTTTGTGTAACAATCCAAATAATGCATTGACTATGAATATGACAACAATGTATTATTTGAATTGTTACTGTGACAAAAGGAGGTACAACCAGCTGGAATTTTGTAAATAATTATATGTCATTTGTGACTATCAAACTGATGTATACAAGATGCTTGTGTTACAAATGTGTTAGAATCATAAGTCATATGTATATCAAACTGATTTATACAGACGTGTGTGTTGAGAAGATATTTGTAAACTGCTTGTGTTTGAAATGTATTCACAGTGTGCCCTACTGGAGAGAACAGAAATGTACATGCACTATTGTAACTGTTTGTATGCATATGTTTTAACAGAGGAAACTGGTAGGCAGGAAATTAACCTCAGCCCAGCAAACTTTAAAAAATATCTGAAATTAAATCACTTTACAAACTAGGCCATAAAGATACTATCTCACAGGTTTCAATGCAGCCAGGGACACAAAGTCTGTACTAGGAAGATTTCTGTATTGTCTTTGGGGTGAACTAATTACTACTCTGGAAGTGTGGAGGTATGCAATTGTTTTATGATTTCTAGCACCTGCCAAAGATCTGTGCAAAAGCTCTTGTGTGTGTATTTTTACAGGTAGGTGCTACCAGCTTCCAGCAGTGGTGGTTTTGCCTAGAGGTCAGATGACAAGAAATGATCTTATTCTGCAAGCTATCCCCACAGTAACATTTTAGATATTATTTTAAGAAGTCTCTTAGTAAGACAGAGTGGTTTGTATTCTGTCCTGGGACTGACAACAAGAAGAACCATTCACCACACCATCTGTCTTCTCTATTATTAAGTTATTAGGGAATATTATAATTCTCTTAGATTCAGTCAGGAATATAGTGAAGCTTAGTTTAGAAGTTGTTTTTCTTTATTTGTCTGAGCCTGTCCTTCAATGTTATTTTTAATATTTCCTGTGCTTTGAACTCTGATGTCACTGTGAATATATATCTAGTATTTTGTTGTTCTTTTATTATTTATTATTAAATATATTTCAGCCTTTCATTGTGACTGATCTTTGTAGAGATATTTAAGTTTCGAGAGTACTTGCATATTTATTTGGTAACACTATGTGGGTCACTCCTAATAGCCTTGCTCTTGGTCAAACTACCATTTGTATTAATATTAATATTACACAGTAAAATTGGACACCCTTTGATAAGGGCCTTAAAGTAATTGGTTAGGGGTTCTGGTAGCAGTGATAACTACCTTATAGTCTGGGCAGAAGGGGGTATAGCTAGTAAACCTGTGCCAGCCTTTCCCGGGTATATGTGTGTAAACCAAATCTCCAAGAGTGTGTGTGTCAGCTACTTGGGCAGGGTCATGAAGCACTGGTTGGACAGAGAGAGTGTTGGAGGACTTGGCTTGGAACCCTGACTAAGGACTCAACTCTATAGCTGTGCCAGTGGGGAGTCATACTGAGGATCTGGAGAAAGAGGGAGAAACCAGCCCAGGACTGATTGTGTTCTCTGTCTGCTCTTAAGGGAAATTGCACTTGATGCAGAGAGCTGCATCTGGAAATACTGTGTGTGTACCTGTTTAATCTCTCAGTGAACATCCCCCACTGGTGTCAGTGGTGAGGATTAAGGCTCCTTGATTACTGGTCAAGAGAGATGGAGGGTCGTCACAGTTTTTTTTTACATCCAAAAGTTTATGAATGTTTACAGGTCCTATGTCTTAAGTTAGTATATTGCCACCTCCCATTTTGTCCAATTCATGCTAGTAATAATTCCAAAACTGTGTTTATATTTGTATTAAATCCAGTTGTGCAACTATCTAAAGTCATTTATAAATGATTAATGGATATTCCTAGATGAACTTAAAATCATAGAATTATAAGGAATGAGACTGATATAGATGTACACATCTCCACCACAGGATGAAGGTATAGAATTGTTAAAAGAATATTTATGTTAAGACTTCAGTTTCACTAATAAAAGAATAAATACATTGTGTATATTATTGGAAGTGATTTTAGAAACAATTGTTTTGGGCTTGATAATGTTATTAATCAACAATGGTGCTTTGGGTGATAAGACAGCACCAGCATTTGTCAGTTTGGTTTTAGGTTTATGGGAACACAGCTGGTTGTTTATACAAATAGCATTCCAGAAACTATTTTTTGTTAAAAAATATTTATTGATGATTTGTTTTTATATGGTCTGGAGAATTTGATAAAATACATGTATTTCTTCCAGAGATGAATAAAAGTTGCCATTTCTTAAAATTATGTTAGGGGATAAGTTTTCTTTGTTTAGATGTAGTGAAATAGTTGGATATGGTTAATAATGTCAAAGTAAGTTTTTGCACAAACCAACATCTGTTAACATCCATTTACACTGGTCTAATGAACATCAATGTATAAGTTTAATGGGGTTAGAGGACAATTTATCAGACTGTATTCAATGAACAGTGAGTTTTTGAAGAAATGAGTATATTAACATAATTATTTTCAGAAAGGAGAAATGGCAGAAATTGATTTAAAATCATAATCAAAGAGATAAAATAACAAAGAACTAGTAAGTTTATATTATATTAGGTGTTTTTAAAGCCCAGAACATAGATAATAGCAAACATTCCAAAAAGTTTGCTCTGTACATGAGTTTGAATAGCGGTGCACTTAGGAATACCAATAAAAAGAAATGGGGAATTGTTTTGGATAATACTGATTTATTAGAAGTTATACATAAAATTCATAATTTCTCTTATAAAAGGGGCAGAACTTTAAAACAAAATATGTTAGAACATTATAGTGAAACAAACAGCTGACAATTCAAAGAGGAGTTACCAACTGGATTTTTTTAAGGAATAAAAGTTCATCGCTATTGGATTTAATGTTTATTTTCCTCTTTACACAGTGCCAGTGGATGGCCATGGAAATTGTAATAGCACACATGTTTTTTTTTTTATACAGCCTTATGTTTAAGGTAGAATATCGCAAAACTACAAGAAGGTTATCTAAATGAATAAAGGCATATGTAACAGAAATAAAAAAAAATAAAGATTATAGTAATGTGTTAACTAACATGCTATGCTTTTGTTTGCAGTTAGCAATTATGTGACCCCCAGCTTAAGGAGAGAAGCATTTCATTTTTAAAGTAAAAATATGAAGTGGCAACTTTTTGTAATGTTTGTAATGCACCTGGTCTTACTGAAGCAGTTAATATTAAATGCTATCTGAAATTTCTGCCAGTAAGATAAAGTTTATTAAAAATATTTTGTAGGTATTTATTAATGAACATGTTATGTGTGTATTCTTTTATGTATTGAGTCACATACTTTTACTAATTGAATTGTAGTGGCTGAGACTGAGAATGGCTATTTGGTCTGAAAAAGTTCAAGTGTCTGTTGAATGAAAGTGCAATCCTTTTAAAAAAAGTTTTCTGTCCAAAGTGTACCTGGCTTTTTTATTGTTTTTATTAGTCAGTATTGTTATGATTTAGTAGTGATTTTTTTTCAAAAATATCAAAGTGGGAATGTTTGATGATAAAATGGAGAGAGATCAAGAAATAAGCAGAGAGAGCAGAAGGCAGAATCTAAAGGATGCGTCTCATCAACCATATGAAATATTGCATTTATAAAGTGGCAGAAAGTCTTCTAAAAACTAAGCCATTACATAAACATAGAAAGGAGATTTTACTAGTAGGGATTACTGCAAGTATGTACATATAAAACATGAAAGAGTGGTTAGAATTTATGGGAGAAAACAAAAAAGGAATCAAGGTAATGAAAGAAAATGTCTATAAATGTAAAGGTAATAGAATAGGATGAGGACAAATGAAATTTGGACCGCAGGTTTACAGACTGCCTTCCTTACCAGGGACTGATAGCAGTGTACAGACAAAGATAAAGGGTCTGGGGAGTATTAACTGAATTACCAGCTCTGGTAGAGTTTGTATTTTAGTCTGGAACAGAAGCTGCTGTTAAAAGGGGATAATTTGTAGGACATATAAAGTAGTGCATGATGTACATTACAGATATTCTTTGTTATGCAGAAATTCTAAGTAGTTTATATTGAATTAGGCAAATAAAAATATTCACAAAAGATGCTGAGAAGATAGACCTTAATATAAAGAATTATTATGTCAACTTAGGTTATATATGGTGGCAGAACCATAGCTTGGGTCTGACGAATGGGTAGCTGCCCCACGTGCAAAGAATTACGGTGTGAGATCAGTAAATGCTGATTGGTCTTCAGTGCGTTACTGCCATTTGGAAATAAATGCTGGTGATGCATTTGCAATCAGGGCTGAAGTACCTTAATACTCTCTGTATGGTATAAACTGCAAGCAAATATAGCAGGCCGTTTGCCACAGATTAAAAGAAAAGAATTGCTATTTGCTTTCTTTGTTCCTCAGGTCCATTGAGGAGTGAAGCAGAGGACCTTTCTTTCCTATTTCTTTTTTAGCTCCTCAATTTAAAATAACAGGGCACCAAACTGGAGGACAGCACCAAGCAACAGAATAGCCAACCACATCTCTGTGCTTCGATACTGTTCTCTCACTCTGTCTGTCTGTCTCTCTCTCTCTCTCTCTGTAGCCATTTCATTCCCAGGCTAAGTATGTTCTGTCTTCCTCCTCCTTATGACGGCCTTTAAAAGGAAACTGTGGATATGTATTGCAAAAATACCTCCTTTTCTATTTTTGGCACTCATAAGGGAATCTGACATTTCCTCTACATGTGGCATAATTATCCCTTGTCATGGTATCCAGGTGTTGCTATGTCACAAACGAGTGTTAAGTATCCAATAAATGAAATGCTGACCAGATTACATGAAAGTTAAAAATCAAAATATAAGTTTGCTAAATTGAAGATTGAATGACACAGCCTACCGGAGAGAAAATATAAAGAAAAACATTCAAGACCCTAACACACACATACGTGGTGTGTATGTGTGTGTGTGTGTGTGTGTGTGTGTGTGTGTGTGTGTGTGTGTGTGTGAGTGCGTGTGTGTGTGTGTGCGTGTGTCTGTGTGTGCGTGTGTGTGCGTGTGTCTGCATGTGTGTGTGTGTGTGTGTGTGTGTGTGTGTGTGTGTGTGTGTGTGTGAAGGGGCACAGGTGTTCCTTGTATTTGATTGTTTGTGGCTAACCAAAACAGACTACTGCATAGACTGATAAAAGAAAATCGGAAGTGATTTAAGAAATATACTATCAGAAAATGTAAAGAAATATTGACATGTATTAAGTTAGTGGTATCACTAACTTATGATCACTCATCCTATGGCATGGATGCAGTGCTTCAATGTGTTACATCTTCAGGGAATGAAATATCAATTGCATGTCTATCAATTTCCTCCTGCTAAGTGAAGGTTTTTGTTTTTAAATGAAAAGTATACATTTGCTATAACTTTGGGAGAAAAAATTTCCATAATGACTTATGGTGTAGAAAATTCAAAGTGGTTACTGACTATAAACCACTGTTAACTTTGGCCGATCTGCATACGAGGTTACCTACAAAAGTAGTGGTAAGAATCCAAATATCATCAGCCCATGACTATCAAAAGGAATGCATACTTTCCAGGAGTCCCGCCATTGCTAATGAAACCTTTAGAATTCTATAACCAGAAATTTTAGCTAAAGATACAGAAAGAATCAGAGTGTATTTAAACTTTTTTAATTAAGGAATAGATAAGAGTTTGAAAATATCACATAAAGAGAGATTTGAACTTCCAGGGGAAAGGCATGTGCCCTGTGAGGAACTCAAATAAACATTCCACAGAAATTGAGAAGAGCTGTGTTGCAGGAAATTCATACAGACTGCCCCAGCAATGATAAAGAGAAAGCACTTGCCAGGATAGTTATCTGTTGAACAAAGCTTGATAAAGAAATTCAGAATATGTATAACCAGGCTGTGTGTGCAATGTCAGATGGAAAAGAAAATGTCTAGACAAGCACCATTTGCACCCATGTAATTTGCAGATAATATTGGTAAATATTATGCATTCATTTTTCTGGACCATTTAAGAATATGTATTTATGACTGTGGTAAATGTATGCCCAAAATGATTAAAAAATATTCTGTATGACTGAAATAATGTCCCAATCTACCATTAAGCATTTAAAGATGAAGTTTTCTGCTTATGGTTTAACTAAACATATTGTAACTGACAATGGCACTCAGTTTGTATCAGAAAATTGTCATAATTTTGTGAAGCAAAATGGAATAATTCCCTCTCCAAGTGCACCGTGGCAACTTGCATCACATGAGTTAGTAGAAATATTTGTATAAACTTTCAATACATGTAGGAAAAATGCCAAAGAGTGAAATGTATTTTTTTCTTCTGTTATACTACAGAACAACTGCCAAGTGCACTATAGGATAGAAACCTGCAAAATTATTATTCGTTAATAATATCAGAAACAGATGGGACCTAATGAACTGAGTCTGAATGTGACTGTTCAAAAGAAACGTCATTTTGAAATATTCCAACATACCAAACATGCAAACGATACAGCATTCAACAAATAAGATTCGGTGCATCTCTAAGATACAATTAGGAGTAAATCTAATGGATTGCAGTAATTACTGTGACTAGACTGTTCACATTTTGTACCAGGTTCAAGGAGGTTTAGAAACTTTTTACAGTGGATTGCCTGACCATTTCACACATAGAAGTTCAAAAGCTGAGTCACAAAAAAGTAAACCTTGATATTGGCATATTAGGTGCTGGCTGTGCTGATATGTAAGATGTGGAGAATTAGTCGGTCTCCCTTCCTTATTTGTTTCGTGACTTGGTACAAGAGACTTTTGTGCAGCCTAATTAGTGTAATGTGGCATAAAGTGAAGAACCATTCTGAAAACTGTGTGGAAAACACCTCAACCTTTGGCCTATTGTCTAAGAATCTCAGCAGCCATACGAGAGTTATGAATAGAGTGGGTGTGCGTTATATCTGAACTTGTTACCTCATCTAATGGATATTGTCACAGAGACGCTGACATATCATTTTAATACAGTTACGTTCTAATCTAAAAAAGGGGTAAATGTGACCTACTGAACTGTATATGTACAAGTGGAACTCTGTAAAACTGAGACACATGCTAGTATAAAACATAAAAAGACCCTTTACATGTGCATGGTTTTCAGTTTATGCTTATTTTCGGTCAATAATAAAGAAGCTTCAAAGCATATACTTGGTCTACATGTGAGTTTCTTCAAAACCTACAACACAGGCCATGAAACTTATGTATGTGAAGAAGCACAATGTGTTCTGGGATTATATTTTGAAAATGGAAGTTCCTGGTATAGGGAGGGGTTCTTAAACAAGATGGCAAAGGCATCCACTATTACTGGTTTTCTGGGCCATAAAGAGGGGTTATTTATTTATTTATCTATTTATTTATTATTTGTTGACCGGGATAATCTGACTGAGCTACTGCCCTTTTTCAGCGGAGGCCCAGGGAGAAAAGTTCCACATTACAAAGTTAACAACACAGTATATAACAAATATAAAAATTAACAACAAATTATATGACAAATATAAAAATGTCAAAGTACAAAAATAATTCTGCAACAGGTCCTACACATACAAGAAACATATATCAGTAAATTACAGATTAATAAAATAAGTATAGATGCTTAGTATTTGGACCAGGTAATACCAGGAATCAGGTAATTAAATATTTGACTGTTCTTAGTAGACAACGGAGAAATTTAGGAGCAGTTCGAGTTATGGAAAATAGAGATGTAGTAATAAACCAGGACACAGATGGCAGATTACCAGTATAATGTTGTGTTGGATGATAGACAGAAGTAGAATAGTGACATGAAATAATTTATTTTATTTATTTTACATTTGTTTACCAGGATGGTCCAACTCAGACAATGCCCATTTGCAGCGGATGCCCAGGGAAAAAAGCTCCAGTCTAAGCTTACATAAAAATCATCACAACAAGTAATAGAAATTATAAACAAAATTGACAAAAAAAAAAAAAAGAAAAATGAGTATTAAAACATTTACAGATAAAATGTAAAAACAAAAGTATATACATAATATCAAATAGAACAAGACTTTAAACACTTGAATATAGACAAATATATGGTCGAATTTATTTATGTGGAGGAACATAACATTAGTTAGGAAATTAAGCAGGGAGAATCACTTAGGCAAAGTAGTGCATAGTTAGTAATAATTCTGTGGTGAGAGTTGCAGCTAGGAATGTAACTCCTTATAGGTTTATAGGCTGGTACTAGGCTAACTGTCTTTGTAGGCCATTTTAATCCTAGCCACTTACTCCATGTGAAAATCAAACCCTGCAGTTTGTAATGTAAACACCTTAACCATTATGCCAACCTCCCACCCCCATATAGAGAAGCAGTACTGTTAGAAGGGATATGTTAACAGAGTTTGTACATACAGCCAAATTGTATAAGTAATGCTACGCTAATAATTAACCTGGAGTGTTACATGTGCAAAGCCAAGATTCAAATAAATGTCTTTTGAGAGATATTTTGAAATGATTAAGATTGCTTATGCATCTAATACTATGTGGAAGGGTATTCCAATTTTTAGCAACAAAGTTAGAGTAAAGAGAATTGCTGCTGTATTGGATACTTTGGTTACTTGGAGTAAATCTTTGTTAGATGATCGAAGAGTACGAATGTTAGAGTAGGGTTGTAGAATATTTTTTAGGGAAGGTAAGTTGTCAGGATTGTGCATTCTTTTGTGAGACATTATTAACTGGTTATATTTCATAATATGAGGTGGTTCCAACCAAGAAAGATTTTTTTAGGCATTGACAGTGATGGGTTTAATGTGTGGAATCTGATGGCAAATTTGGCAATCTTATTATAACATAATTCTAATTTAAGAAAAGTCCAAAACATACACTGCGAAGCAGTAGGAAACACTTACAGTCAGCCAAACTCTACAGTCCAATCTGTTTTTATTCTTCCAACATACAAAGACACAGATTGAGCGCTTTCATCCCCTGAAACTGGGGACTTCACAATCCTTTAAAGATACAACTATCTTAATGCTCAAATGAAATGCACTACAAACACCTTTGTTTAAATTTTAAAGTTTACATTTGATGAATGTTTTGGAATTTGAAAAGTTATTTTTTATAAATGATGTTTGTTAAAATGTTCTTGTGTCAAAAGGTGTTTGTAGTGCATTTCCTTTGAACATTAAGGTAGTTGTATCTTTATTAAGGATTGTGAAGGTGAAGGGTAATGGCATCACTCATTTTTAACAGTATTTAAAGGCTGTACTATGGAGTGAAGTTAGATTCTGATAAAGTCTCCAGTTTCAGGGGATGAAAGCACTCAATCTGTGTCTTTGTATGTTCGGAGAATAAAAACAGCTTGGACTGAAGAGTTTGGCTGACTGAAAGTGTTTCCTATTGCTTGACAGTGCATGTTTTAGACTTTTTTTAGTTATATTTTACACTGTGGTTACTTTTGTTTTTTTATTTATGATTCTAATTTACTTAATTCTGACCTTTTGAGGTAGGAAGGTATGGGGAATGCATATAAGAGTGAGGAGAGAAGGTGGGTTCTAGCTATGGCTATTCTTGCAGTGTCTGTTAAGAATTTTTTGTTTCGATGCATTGTTCCCATTTTCTTGTGAACCTTTTTGATTGTGTTAGAAATATGTATGTCAGATTTTAGTCTGTTGTCGATTATGACGCCTAATAGTTTTGTTTGGGAATCTGGGAAAATCCTAATATTATTACTGGCAGTGATATAAAAGTTAGCTAGATGGATAAAAGAACATAAGTTTAGTTTTATTAGGGTTGAGAATGAGTTGCGAGTTTGCTAGCCATGTTTCAATATCAGAGAAGACTTTTTTGTGTGACTGTAAGAGGTTGAGTTATTGTAGATAAGATAAATAAATAAGATAAATAAAGATAAATAAGAGAAAAATTTGAAGAAGTAGGAGTTAATGGGATGAAATGAGGTGGATATAGGGAGATAAGGAAGTAAATGGGGGGGCAATTATTAGTGTAATTCATAAGAATGACTGTGATAATGGTTAATCTTGTTATATAAAGCATTTTTTGTCTACAGAGAGGTAGACTGGCTCAAGGGCCCATTTTTAGCCATGACCTGATTACACTAACCACATAAAGGAGCACTAAGAGAGCAGCAGTAGTAACAAAATGTGTAATGCTCCTGCACTAGTGGCACAGTGGGATAACACTGTAACTACAGCCCAGGTGACTCAAGTTTGACTACCAGCTCAGGTACTTTGCAGTTAGGCAGGGAGGATAGATGGGTGTACCCATGGAGGGGGGATCATTGTTTGCTTCTTGGCTCATGCTACTGCTCTATATACAAGGCCTTGGCTGCAGAGTATGCATGATGCAGGGAGGCAGTACCAGGTAGATGTGGACATATCCACAATAGATAGTGAGGGCAGCCCTTATCACAAGTGGGGAGCATGCATGCATTCACACACAAAGGATCATATTCACACACTTTGGTGAATGCAAGTACTCACAGCATCACCAGGAGTAGGGTTAGGCCAACAAATAAAAAATGCTCTCATTGCCAGGACATCGGTGAGAGCACAAAGCCTCATCATGGCTGCCTGGATGATACCGCCTCTGGGATGGCACTATGTATGATTGTGAGGGAAGCTTGATGGTCAGCAGATATGGAGCAAAAATCTTACAAAACATGTGCAATTCAGATTTGACAGTTCTAACAACAGAATAGGTCAGCAGATATGGGGTAAAAATCTTACAAAAATTGTGCAATGCAGCTTTAACAGTTCTAACACCAGAATAAGGTAATGTCATCACACAAGTAAGTAGGCAAATTACAGCAGCCCTTACTGCTGCTTTATGGGATAAGAATACGATGGGATGTCATTATATGCCCAAGAACTAAAACAGTTACTTGTAACTATGAGAATTTAATCATAACTACAGGGAAATGCATACTGACTGTGAAATTCCAGCATCTCAGAGAATTAACTCTTCTCTGTGCTATAGCAATGATATATATAAAGGGTCTGTATCACAAAATCAAACTTCCAAAATGTCAAACACCATAAGTTCGAACATGGAAGATCGAATTCGGATAATATTGAAACTTCAAAACTTTGCTGTTCAAAAAAACACACACATAACACAATCACACCAGACACCTTCAAAACCTACATTAAACCTAACATACACCACTGTCTATACACTATCCTTAACCCAGCCCTAACCCTAAAGTCCATCTCTACCGCACACTTACCTGACCCGCACCCTAACCCTAAAGTCCGTCACTATCACACACTTACCTGACCCATGCCCTAACCCTAAAGTTTGTCACTATCGCACACTTACCTGACCCGCGCCCTAACCCTAAAGTCCGTCACTACCCGTTCGTACACTTACCTTGACCAGGTCCGAAAATGCCGAAGCTGCAGAAATGGCCAACCAAATTCTTTCTCTGGGAAAGAATTCGGGTCTCCACAGTTTCATCATTCTGAACTTTCGAACTACCAAGTTTGTCCTTCCGGCATTCGGCATTCGTAACATTCAATTTCGCGATAGGAACCCTAGGTGTATGTTACAAGGTAACTTTACCCCTGTAAACAATGTTTAAGTCTTTAACAGTGACTTTTGCAGGTCCATCTTACTTGTGTTTAATTGTACTTAAGCCTTTGCAGTTTTGGGACTCACA
This sequence comes from Protopterus annectens, assembly GCF_019279795.1. Lineage (NCBI taxonomy): Eukaryota > Metazoa > Chordata > Ceratodontiformes > Protopteridae > Protopterus > Protopterus annectens. The sequence goes on from NC_056742.1 coordinate 80,911,192, forward strand.
TTATGTAATCTCGAACTTCCAATAAAACACCCAATATAAGTGGAAATTAATACAGACTATATTTTATTTACTTATTTGATTCAACTGTATAAGTGGGCTGGACCAAATTAATCTTTTCAGCCACTTCCCAGACCCAAAGAACTTATCCAACTATGTAGTGTATAGGTTAACATCATAACTGAGCAAAAATTATAGAATTACTTACACGTACGGCATACAAATATATAACAGTTATGAACAGTACATCTTGAAAATACAAAAATGTTGACTTAGTACACATAAAAAGTCCTATAATTATATAATATGAAGTAGTAAAAACATTAAGAAATTAAGCAAAATAAAAATAAATGAAATTAAATTGTTAAATTATTAATTTAAAGAAAACTTCTTATGGTGGATGTGATGAACTGCCAGCAGTTAACATGCAAATTAAATAATGGACACTTCACCATTATTCACTGCTGCAGAGAGAGAGAAGTACCATGTAATTAATGCAAGGGATTACCAAGTAATGACCTCTTAGTCTAAAAAAGGTTAATTGATTATTTAGAAGTTGCTGTTAATTAGCTATATTACCTGTTGGTACAAGGAGGTTAACTAGGAATTGGCTTTTTGAGATAAGCAATTCCTGAGCTAACAGTATGAGTAGTTCTCTTTCCCAAAGGAGATATTAAGTTTCTAGTTGAAAACAGATAAATACACAGCAGGTTCCTGTGAGAACTGCCCTTGAGTCCTCCCTGACTATGCTTCCTTATATAGACTAACTAGTAAACTAATGAAGACAGTATTTCTCAGTCTTTTTCTATGAGATGATAATGTTTCAGGTAATTACATATTCTTAATGCGTTAGACAGATTACTAGATCTTAGCGTCAGTGAGTGAATACCATAGGTGCACTTTGGGTTATTGTTTCTACTCCTTACCAGTAACAAGGGATCCCTCTTGGCTGATTGGGAAGAAGGTAATAAGAGATTACTTAAGCATGCAGAGGAAGTAAACATTAAAGTTGAACAGCGCTACATTTTGCTAATGTTGTAGGTATCATTGGTACAGAGCAATTTAAAGTATTATTTCTATATTGGAGTATTAAGTATTAGCCAGACTTAATTACATATTTAATTAAAAAAAAAAGCAACAAGGAAACATTCAATGAGTTACACTTTGCAAATTATATTTTTAAAATAAAGCCTTTGCTACTCATTTTTGCTGCATGGTTGAGATATTCTTATTTGTCTATTCTTGAAATAACCATAAGTTGCACCTATGACATCATTTACTACTTATTAATAACTTACACTCCCAAAATGAAGAAAGGCTTTGGAAAAAAAAAATAAATAAAAGTAACTGTAGACTTATAAACCTTACTCCTATTTTCTTAAAATTAATAGTGTGAATACTTAGAGGAGAAATCCAAAATTACATTATGGATTTATTAATATCTGGCAACATACACCATGATTTCCAGTGTGTGAAATCATGTGAAACAAATCTGGTAGTTGTTTTTATTTCCTTTAGAGACTCTTGATTATGTCATATCTAATAATGATACTGTGTATCTAGATTTTTCAAAAGAAGTAAAAAAATGATTTCATGGATGTAAAATTAATGTCTTGACAAATCTACATTGGATTCATGTATTGTGAACTACTGAAAGCAAAGTGAACTTATATCATGAGTGATGATTATTTAATTTGTCCGAAACTTTAATATTTTCTTAACTTTGGTAGTGCTGTAAAGCTAGAAACTGTTGAAAGTGGGTTTTTCAGCATGCATAACAGCACATTTCTTTCCTATCCATCCTTCACACACACAACCTGTTCAAAAGGTAGAAATGCTGGAGGTGTCAGACTTCATTAGTACTGTTGTGGAATAATTTTTAAGATTATAGAAATCCTGTTGCAGTGAAGTTTCCTGCCCTTTGACTTTTAAGACTCCAGTGCACTGACACACTCCCCGGGATTTATAAAGCTTGCGCCAGGTGCAGGCGTAATGTCAGCATTCTAACACCAAATATGGCCACCAAGCGATCCAGGTACAAGCTGTTTCCATGTGCACTACCTGCGTACGTTACGTCCGCACAACTCCCGGACCCTGTATGCTAATTCTCCCTTGTGAAGCAGTGTAGCATGCAAATGAAGGTATGTAGCGATCCAGGAAGTGGTGCAGGCATAGTGTAAGTAGGCAGAAATGTAAACCGTAGAAAACGGTTTACATTTTTGCAAACATAAAATCGGAGCCATGACAGCCGACCAAACACATGTATTATATTGTTAATATATGCCAATGACTAAATATATAGCCATTAGCATAAAAAATGTATGAAATATAAAATTAACATTTAATATATATAGTCGCACTATCGTGACGTGGAAGCGCAGGGCAGAGGCGTGCAAAAGGGATCGCAAGGAAAATATAAAAATATAGAATAAAACTGCAATGTAACACATATCATGATTTCCCCATAATAGTCAATGGCAGGCATGCTACACCATACTATGGTGCAAGGGTTGCTAAGGGGCTGTGACAGAGTTATGCACGGTAGCTAGGAATTAGTAGGCAATGCCATGCAAATGAAAGGAGTAATAATGAATCACAGATTCCCACTGGTGTAAGGATGAACCTCACAGCATAGCATTATAACACCGAGGTGTGCCCTTGAGATAAAAATGACCTCAAGAGAGGGGTGTGTCACCATTGCTGTAAGCACATTGGAGCATTGCTAAACTGGTTTGCCCCTAGCTAGGCAAAGCTGCAGGATAGGGGTGTGTTGAACTGGCCATAGCTTTGCTTAGCTGAGAGTACACAAGGTAACCGAGTATGCATGTGAACGGAGATGAAATCGCGTGTAAACCCGGTAAACTGGCTTGCGCTGCGTGCACTGCAGCTGAAACAGGAATGATATAGGAAAGAAATAAGGAAATGCTGCAGCAGGGAAATTGGAGTACAAATGACTAATTAACACCTAGGAGCCTACAGTGGGCCATTGACAACAGCTAACAAGGCTGCAAGCAGCTACCTGCAGAACAGGAAAGGGAGGGGCTGTATTGCAAAGAAAACAGTAAAGTGTCAAAGCAGAACAAAGCCGATTTGCAATATATCAGCTACAAGACACATTTTGCCATAACTGGGTAGGGAAAGTACAAAACAAGAAAAATGACAGGTGGATGCATGCCTGATAATGGGAGAGGATCCAGGTTTAAAAGTGAATTAAAGGGCAACAGAGTAATCAAGGCAGGGAAGTATAACTCTACAGTAAAGGCCCCACACTTGCAGTACTCATTGTAAAACCCATAATTAAGATACTCTGCAGCTGGAATAGCTCATACACACCCAATGATATCAGCAGCATCCATAGCACAATAGCATAAAGTGTGAAAGCACCTCACACACATTTGTGTATTCCCATTTACTCTGCACCAGTGGTGTATACAGACTGGGAACTTTTAGTATGTACATATTAGGGGCTGCCATAGCTTTGATCCACCAGCATGTGTTGGAGACTGAAGGTGGTGTGGAGGATGATGCACATGACCACCTCAGGCACCAGAGGAGGAGGAGAGTGTTCAGAACCAGGGTAACCTACCAGGGGCTACATGATCTGGAGATAGTAGAGCGTTACAGGGTGGACAGGGACATCCTACAGCAACTTGTGGAGCTGTGCCAGCCACACCTCAGAGCCAGAACAAACAGAGGGGAACCCATCCCAGTGGATACGAAGGTATGTGTAAGTCTGGGAATACTAGCTACAGGTACCTTTCAAAGACCAGCTGGGGATATCATGGGGATCTCACAGGCATCATCATCCAGGGTACTACAACAGTTCCTGGATGCCATGTTACCATATACCAATGAGCACATATACTTCCCCCGAATGCAGGAGGAGTTGGCCAGCAATATGCATCTCTTCCACCATGTGGCAGAAAACCCAGAAGTACTGGGTGCAATAGACTGCACGCACATACACATCAATTCACCACCCGGTGAGCAGGGCAGGCACTACCTAAACTGCAAGGGTACCCCTCCATCATCTGCCAGGTCGTATGCAATGCCCAGGTAATTATCATGGATGTGTGTGCTGGCAGTCCTGGAAGCTATCATGGCTCCCACATCTGGCATGCCTCACAGCTGTATCAGTTATTTGCCAGGGGGGACATCCCAAATGGCCACCTGGTGGGGGAGGTTGGCTATGCACTGGAACTGTGGATGATGACTCCCATCAGAAATGCACACACACCCATGCAGGAATACCATAATAAGGCACATGCACAAACCAGAATCATCATACAGCATGTGTTTGGGATGCTGAAATCACGGTTCCATTGCTTGGACATATCTGCTGGAGCCTTGCAGTACTCTCCAGGCACGTGTGCCCACATCTTCATAGTATATGCCATGCTACACAATATGATCCTGCGGAAACAGCTGCAGCAGGGACAGAATGGTGAAGGCCCTCACAGCCCACCACCTTTGCCAAGGACCCCATAGGCACAGAGGTACTCAGACCACGAACACCCTGAGCCAGCCCCAGTAGGCAGACGGAGCCGTGCCTTGGCAAGGAGGGAACGTATAGTGCACACACTGACAGTGTAGGCACCTAGGGACTGACACCTTTCTCCACCTGCACACACACACTAAAAATGGATGGCACACACACAAGACTACCTGTAAATTGTCATGTATAGACAGTCTTCTGTGTGCATTAACATAGGCAGCCCTCAACAATTGCACACACAACCGCCATTGGCACAAGGTAAGTCAACACCTGAACAGTAAATTAAGCTATCTGCATGTGCTGATACTGTATGTATAGGTTCATAGTTAAGTACTTGGCCAACTGCCAGAGGCCATTCATAAGCCTAGCCAAAATGTGTCAGCTTTTGCCACCCCATTGATTCATTAACTGTCCCTCTGTGGAGCAGAGCCAATGGTGGGATCCCTGGGGTGCATCTACTCTTCAAGGTTTCTCTTGCAGAGTGTTAGTGAGGTGCTCTGTATAATGTAGTTAGGGAAGTTGTTCCAAAGTATGGGGAGTGTCTGTGACAGGAATCCATCCCTCCAGCATCTTCCAGTTATTGTTGTGGCAAGGTTCAGCTCACTACAGTGTGTGGCTCACTGTGACATGGATTCCCATAGGTGGAGCATATCTATTAAGCCTGAGTTCGACCTGGCTGTGTTGGCCAGCAGAGATCATCTCTGGGTAAACGAGATGCCACTGAGTAAAGCAGGAGTTTATTCAGTCTGGCTGCATAGGGCATATGTTTGAGGCCAGTAATCCCCTTGGCAAGGTACATTCGTGGACCTTCCAGCTGTTGGAAGTGTCTTCTGAGGTACATCCCAAATGGAGTATTATACCCTATGATGGGACTGAGTGATGAGTAAAGGGGCACTATATCCCCAGCATGTCTAGATGGGAACCCTTTAGTAATCAGATGGTCTACATAGAAGGATGTCCTAACTACTTTGGAGATATGATTGTCAAAGGGGAGATCACTATCTACCTTAGTCCCCAGATACCCCATTACCTCATTCGTATTAAAGTGGCAGCCACTTATGTGTTAATATGTGGGTGCTTAATATTCCACAATGGAATGACCATGCAGTTAGTGGCACTTGGCTGGTGGCCATAACGTTGACACCCTGTGTCAGTCTCTGTGAGGCCCCTTGAGGGATGGCTGTGTCAGCTGGACTATCAATCATGGCTCCCAGTTCGCAGTCATTGCCAAACATGGTCTGCTGTAGTCCACCTGTGTTTGCCTGTACCTCTGAGAAGTATATGCCAAACAGTAGGGCTCCCAGGACTGAGTCCTATGGGACACCAGTCATGACTGCTCAAGAATTGGACCTGGAGACCGCTAGTCGTACCATGTGGGTTCTGTGTGTAAGCCTGTTGGCAACCCAACCTCTGATGTATGAGTGCATGTACAGGCTGGTGTGTTTATCAATAATACCTGAGTGAGGCTTGGTGTCAAAAGCCTTGGCGAGGTCCAGATACTATGTGTGAACCACCTCTCCCATCATCTAACATCTTGGTGACTGTATGTAAGACGTCAAACAGGTTCAGTAGGCATGAACTGCACTCAACCAAGCTGACCTAGGTTGGGTCATGTGTTTGGAGGTTACCAATGTCTTTGTTAATGAGTGCCATGAGGATGCGATCCATACCATTGCAGACCAGTCTAGTCAGGCTTATGGGGTGGTAGTTACCATGGTCAGTTGTGATTCCACCTTGATGGAGTGGAATAACCGTTGCCACATGCCATTGTATGGGCATGTAGCTTGTGGAGAGGCTGAGGTTGAAAAGCTTAATTAGGTCGAGGGGGGTCAGGTTGTCTTATACAGTTTGCAAGATGCAGTCTGGGACAACATCTGCCTCCACTGACGCTGTGTTCTGCTGTTACAGAGGGCTATTTCCACCTGTGTGTCTCTGATGTGTGGGATGCTGTACCTTTCGGGTAGTGTTGTGGGCTCTTTAGGGGGTGAAGTATGCACTGAATGTATCTGCAAGGATGGTGGCAATATCAGTAGGGTCAGCATATTTTGTGCTATATTTCACCGGCACAGTGCAAATCTGTGTGTCACCACTTAGATCCTTGACATAGCCAAAGAAGGCTTTGTGGTTATCTTTTGAATCCTTGCGTATTTTCCTGCTGATGTTAGCCTTGGATGATGTCATGAGGGACCTACGTATCATACTAATAGTGGTCACGGATGTCTGCCCTTCGTGGAATTTGCTGTTTGTCTGGAACAGTGTCCTACTTCTGTAGTATAGCCTGTTTATTGCAGGGGTCCACCAGACTGGTCTCCTCATCTAGGAGGAGTGGGTCTTGGTTTACCAGTGATGGCATGATCCGTACATACTGTATGTAAGACGTCAAACAGGTTCAGTAGGCACGAACTGCACTCATCTGTGTAAGTGCTTATAGATTGCATTTGTAAATCTGTTTGTATCTTGAGTGGTGTTTCCTCTTAGCGTGGGGGCTGCGAAACCCCCCACCCCTGTCACTAGTAGTGTAAATTTAGCTGTAGGAAAGGTATACGCTGTGGTTTCTGTGGGTGGGTGAGATGTTTGGGTGTGGAAACAGTGAATAGTTCATGGTCAGATCTAACCAGGTTAACCTCTGCTGTGGTGCATGTTGCCCATGTTGGTGATTACCACTTCTAGTATGTTTCCACCCCTTGTTAGGGAGGTTACAACCTGATACAGGGCATATGAGGTGATAGATTCCAGGAAGTGCTGGGCCTGGAAGTGAGTACTTGAGTAAGTTTCTCAGTTAATGGTAGGGTAGTTGACATTGACCAATGCCAGGGTGTGCGTTAGGACTGTCATGTTCTCCACTGTCTCCAGGTAGGTGGAGTGGTGGTTCTGGGTCATGGAGGGTGATCTGTAGCAGGCCACAGTCTACATTGCAGTTGTGGCTGATGTTAGCTGCACATGGATGACCTCAGAGGTATCATGCTGCCCCACTAACCTGGAGGTGTAGGTATCCCTGATGAATATGGATACACCCCCTCCCTGGCTGTGTCAGTCCATGTTCTGTGGCTGACATTTGTGGTATGGGTTGTAGTCTGGTAGTGCTGGTGTGCTCTCAGGAGCCTTAAGACAGGTCTCAGTTACTGCAGAGATGTTGACGTTGTCCATCCTGAGGAGTGCTGTTAGTGCATGCATGTTGTGATCACAACCTCTGGTGCTGAGTAGCATAACTCTCATTGATTCTGCTATTGTGCTGTTTACAGAGCTGGTATTCACCTTTGAGACTCTCCTAAAAAAGGCACCATGGGGACACCAATAGCCTTGGCCTGTATTTCAAAGCCTAAGGCTGACACACAGGCTGGTATGGTATCATTGCATGCATGTTCCCCATCTGTGCTTGTTTTTCATCTCCTCTGTAGGTAACCTACCGGTAAGCAGTAGAAAGCCTTAAACTTATACAAGTCTTCTAGCTTCCAAGATAGGCTTATAGAGTGACTAAGTATCAGTGTTCTGTATGTTCTTGCTGTACTTAACTGTTTCCTGACTACATGGTGATTTCTTACTGTATATTGTGATCTGAACATCTGTTTATTCACATATTATGGCTGTGATGGCCTGCACTTTAGAGGTTCACAGATAGCCTACTACCTATCTGCCCAAGGGCAATTAGAAGCATAGCTACAGTGTGTTGGCTTTCTCCGCACCATTGATGAAGTAACTGAGCCTCTGTCAAGAATAGCCAATGAAGCAATTCCAGGCAGAGTTGCCGGAAGCTGTTGAAGACTGGGGTGGTGGAAGGTGATAGGGGCACTTAGTGATCAAAAGAGGGCATGTTAATGTGACAATTCAACACCATCCAATTTCCCCAACAGGTCTCAAAGCTATCAAACTGGATGGGCTCCCACACCCCCTGGCTGTATGGTTCTGGGACACATGATCCCAGGGGTGTATATTCTGTTACCCATTCACACATCAAGGTTTCCCTTGAAGTGTTTCAGTGAGGAGCAATGCCTAATGTAGTAAGGAATGTAATGTATTGTCTCACATTACATTTGTTATATGTTGTTATTTCAAGAGTAAGTGAAGCTCAGTGGGTTTGGGGGCCTCGGCCCTTAGCTTAGCCTAGCTTACACATAGAACTCATCTAAATAGGAAATAGGCAGAAGCAACGTTAATGTCAATAGTGTAATGGTTACAGCATCTGCATAGTATCTGTGTATTCGAGGTCCCAATCCCAATAAAGTCAGGGATGTTTATCATGTTAAAAAGTATACCTTAACCACAGCTTGCATATACAGGTAGTAATTGTCTGTTTAATAAACATTTGAAACACCCATATAAACCCATGTGTGCTGGAGAGTTAAGTCAACAGAGAATGTAATGTTATGTAAGCACATAGTGAGATGTTACTTTACTGAAATGTATATATCCTGAGTAGTTAACGGATGTGGCCATGTTTGCGCTCGCAGATTATACATTACAAAGTTTGTTTAACTGTGTTTAACAGCTGCTATAATGTCACAAAAACACTTTTAAACATGCTTACAACTACTTAAATGAGCCTTATTCTGGAGTAAAAAACAGTTTTAAAGCATCGCAAGTGCTGAACCCTGGACCATGCACACTATAGTCATGGGACTTGACACTAAGCCATCTGAGGCGTATATACATTTCATGCTCTTTAGACTACACCTTATACCATATGCATTCCACTGTAATGACCACAAATGGGACAGTCACTTTGTGTACATATGTACAGTACATTGTAATGTACTGTAGTTTGTGAACCAACAGATACAAGTCTACATATGTATTACTGTTACAAATGAATACAAAAAAAAATATATATATATATATATTTTTTTTTTTACACACGTATATATATATATATATATATATATATATATATATATATATATATGTCAGTGATGTCTGCACATAGCTATAAATATATTGTTGTGTATGTGTTGATTGGGGTGGGGGAGGAATGATGGCTAATGAAATCATGCATCAAGAAGAGCCTGGGGTCGGATGTTCAATAAGTGAACTGGAGGGGTATACATGGAGTATGGGGACAATATAAAAAGGACACAGAACAAGAACCTTTCTCATTCATAATACACCCTGTCATGTCACATTGCAACACCTAATTTCACAAACATATGAACATTAACATGTATCAGACATATATACACCAACTGACTGTCACTTTTGTTTTCAGTAGTGAGGAATACCTGTAGTAAAATGTATATTCTAAACAACATAACATTTGTACATATTTCAGATGCCTTAGTGGTAAAGTCAGTGACTGTGGTGGTTATGGTCCCGGGTTCAAGGGCTGTTAAGTTATTTTGAGGGCAGAATAAGGGCTGTTGGATGCAGGTGGATTAAAGCACTTTTAAACAGTTGTAAGCAGGTTTCCACGGGTTTGCACGACGGTAAGTGGCGCTTAAACATGGTAAATGGAGAAGCGCTTCACAGGTTTAACCTTTGCTTAATGTGGCTCAGACCACGGGCAAACCTGCTTACAACCACTTAAATGTGTGTTATTCACACTTTCCCTACCAGTGCCTACTCAGAGAGGTAAAATAATAACACCTTCCAGGATTAGAACCCACAACCATGTATTCCATCCTCAGAGTATCTTACCACTAAGCTACCTGAAATGTACTTATCCCATTTGTGTATGCAGACAGGTTAAAACACAAAAGGGAGGAATGTGTTGAAATAGGACAACCTGCCATGTACCCAATGAAAGGTGTATGCTCATATATATATATATATATATATATATATATATATATATATATAGAGAGAGAGAGAGAGAGAGAGATGTCGATATATACAGATCTACATATATATATATATATATATATATATATATATATATAAATAGGTTAAAAACATCTACACATCTATGGTGGTACAGATAAACGTATGCAATAATATATATTATATATTATATCTATATACATATACACACATCATATATATATATATATATATATATATATATATATATATATATACACACACACACACACACACACACACACACACACACATACATACATGTGTATAGACAGCATCCAAAGTGTTCATATCTGAGTATAACATGGACTATAGCAATCACACATTCCGCCCCCCCCAAACAATATGAACATAACATATGAATAATATATGCCAATACACTATTACAAATATGTTCTATGGACACAGTCACCAACACAACTGCAAATATCCATGACAGAAATACACAAACAGCTTTCATTTAGCAAAACTTTATTACATTCCAATGTATTGCCTAAAGGATTCAAGGACTAACAGTACCTGCATGCTATACAGGAAGCATTTAACAGTGCCTTAATGAATCAGCCTGCAATTACCATAGTATTAGTCCACTAAGGGATGGGTGTTCACATAGGAAAAGAACACCCACACACATATCGAAGTTGTATAAAAGGGGTTCCTACACACCTGCATATGCTATGTACACCCACCAACTTCTACCCCACAACCAAAATAATTACATTAATACATACTGTCATACCATAACCAATTATTCAACTACTGTACAACATCTGCTGAAACCTTAACATACCTGGACACAGACACACTAACATGGCCCTATGTGAAATAGTTGCTGTTATACAATTGAATAGCTGCTGATGTTACAATGTTTGTATGAACTAATCCCGTATCAGAGGGTTGAATGGTTCGTACACCAGGAAGTGTTACCGAGTACTGATTATCAGCACAGTATGATACACATTAACACCAAACTGATTATCAGCATGGTATGATACACATTAACACCAAACTAAATATGCCTGGTAAGCACACTGTAAACCCCCTAACATTATATGCATAGCTATGCAGCCTTGAGCTGGTCAAACATCGTGGCCAGGCTGAAACATATGCAGAAGTATTAGGTACAGACAAACCCTGCACAAGTAGCAACGTTCAGAAATATAACAGTAGTACTCGCATTTAGACCAAATCCTCTAGGCATTACACACAATATATTACTGGTCGTCTCCATTCAGCTGTTGCAATAGATTTCAAACAGCACTTCCATGCTGTATTGTTCACAAGTAAGGCAAAGGGACAATAACCAAGTGGAGTACTCAATTATACTTTACTGTTGCCATGGTATTGGCTAAGGCAGTAGCAGTACAGCTGATGTGCATGTAATTAGCTACTTAGGAACACCAATTGGTTATCAGGATAGCACATTACTGATCTGTAACTATAAAAGGTTGCCTTGTCACACATTCAAACCATCTGTATCTACCTGTAGGACAGTACAAAACACTGAAAGACAAACTGAAAATGAGTATTATACTAGTCAATAACACCTTCAATTACTAAGAAGGTGTGTATAACATGTAGTATGTCTGTGTATGTAGTACCTGTTCTGTAAGTATTACAGTGAAATCAATGCATATAGTGGAAATAGCTATCTTGTAGCAATGTATTGTTGAGCAGTAGTAATGCTTGCAGTATTCTATGTGTGTACTGCTATAGGTCACAAGGCAAACTCCTCATACACCACAAGGGATGATATGGTCTTGGAACTCACCAGTTCACTTCCAGCCACTGTCAGTGTCAGGGTTGGTCCAACAAGTATGTGCTATAACAGGGGATAGTATATGTCGATATATTGTAACAGTAGACATATGTATGGGTGTATAAGTAAGATGAACATGTCAAAGTTGGGTTTACTATGCAAATATGGTTTGCATTGTGGGATATTGTGCCAATAACTGTGTAATGTACAGCATTTTAGGCAGATCTGTATTCCATTCTACATAGCATTTCTGTTATGTTATGCAAACAGTAGTTATGTCTATTGGCAATTACAATACTCAATAACAGGATACATATCACTTGTGTTCATCTGACAGTTTAGCAGCATGATAGCAAAGATAATTGGAAGAGCTAGGTAACTAACCATGCACATAACACATGTAATATCCACCTCTTTAGTATCGTTTGCAAGCAATAACAGCTGTGCATGTGTACATGTTAGGCAAAATGTGTAGTGGCCCTTGTTACAGGGCTGGACCTCTCTAGTATCATTTGCAAGCAATAACAGCTGTCCATGTGTACATGTTATGCAAATGTGTAGTGACCCTTGCTACAGGGTTGGGCCAAATGGCTATGTGCACACCTACATAGAGTGAATATTGAGAGTAGAGACACACTGATTGAACTACCAGGTTTGTGTAGCATAACCTCTCATTGCCAACTTAATAGCCACTTGCACATACTGTATGTAAGGTAGTGCACAGTACTGGTAATGAAGCAGGTTGCATATCATCTTTAACTCCGGTGTAACATCTGCAGTAGGAGTGTAAGATGTAGGAGACTGCTGCCCATGTGTAATAGCCACTTTATAGGTGATGGCTTACACTATCTGATTATATCCTGATCATGTTGATAGTGGCATCAGAGTCTATTGATACATGACTCTGTTTGGGGAGTGGGTGTCTGTGCCCAACAGAGCTCATGGTCCTGGTGGATATGTGAGTATATGCCCAGAGAAGGAAACAGACCTGTAGACACTTGCATCATCTGTAATCAACTATCAGGATGTGATGTGCTCCTCAGAGGAGGATTGCTGCTAAAGGTAGCTACAAGGTTTCCGTAATAGCCAGTGTTGTCACATCCATAACACAAATATTTACATGTGAGCATCACTGTCTAAAACATCTTCATAAGCAATAAGTAAAACTAAGTAAAGTACTTGGTACTTGTAGTACTGAATGTTCATACAGGCATGTCCACTAGTCAGCTACTGGTATTTACTAATGTCAGCTTTGTGTATGTGGCCGTCCTGAGGAAATATAATATCTATGCCATGTACACTGCCATGCCCACCTAACACCACACCCCACACATTGTCTGGGATGCAGCTACAGGGATAAGCTGGAAGGCAGTCCAGTCTACAGCCATGACTGGACTGGACAGTCATGAGGTGTAGGTTAACACATGCATCTCATCATCACAACCAGCACATACCCTTACCAGAACACAGTAAGGACACCGACACACATTCACAGATGCTTCTAAGTATCTGGCCAAACAAGTGACCTCCCAAGCTGGACAAGACAGACAATGAAATACACAAACTGTATGACATAGTTTGCATAATTATGCCACACCTCAGAACACGTGGCGGAAGCATGCCCAATAGTACACATTTGTGAATGCCAACTCTAGCACTGTGTTACACACCAATGTATACGAGGGCATACATACTGTCAGCTACCTGTCTGCCATGATTAGCCACATACCCATACACTCAGACCACCTTTTGAACTATACACATGGCTCTGGCATATTCCATGTTGTTGTGCAGGACCTGTGATGCAGTAGCCTGGACTGCATGGAAACACATGTAGGAACTGTCAGGTCCTGTAGCCCATGAAGGTATGTCCCAAGGCCTGGGTAGCATTCTGCTATTGGCCAGAATGATACTGCAGTACAGGGACAAAAGGATTGTATTCCACAATTGTCTAATGTAGTGGTGCAAGTCAAAGGGTATCCAGTATCTGTCATCCTGGGATAACATGGTTGACAGACCATGATGCTTTGCCAGACAGGACCTGCACCTGTTACCCCTAGGGCCTGCACCTGTTACCCCTGGGAATATGTATACTGCCTAGGACTCATGCTTCCCCTATAGTGCCTTCATCATGCACAGTTCAAGTGAAGGTCCACTGCTGTTACAGGGACAGCCAAGCAATAAACTGCGGGTCTCGCTACTCAATGATACATGTCAGGAACACTATATGGACTCACATATGTCAATCCCTAACATGGAGAACATATCTGTGCAGTGGCTGAGACATGTTTCAATGCTCTGGAGAGCATACCTGCATGACCATGTTATAACACATACCTCACCTCTTGCCCATTATCCTTTATTGGAACACACGGGCTGCATGTGTGTCCATATTCCTGAAGGATATGTCCACCCCCACGCTAGTTCAAACTGTCAACAAAAAACTTGGCTCCCTCTATAGGATTAAACCTCACCTTTCCCATACAGCTAGAACAACTATAGCTCACACTCATCTAATCTCTACTCTCCTCTATGCCTCACCTATTTTTACTAACCTTTCAAAAAATAACCTCAGCAAACTGGAAACTTCATACAATAACATCGCTAGATTTGCAACAGGAAATTCTTACAGAACCCACCACTGCATAAATATAAAGCAGCTAGGATGGCTTGAACTACAAAATGTGATTAAATTCCATCAACTAACCATTGCCCATAAAACTCTCTATAAACCATTCAGTACTCCTATTTTATCTACCCTCATCACTCCATATACAAATCTGAAATCACTACTTTCCTCACATAAAATCTTCTACATACCTCTAAACCTAACAACAAGGCTGGTGAATCTCTTTTCTCTAATGCTGTTGGAAAAACTTGGAATCTTCTCCCTAGTAACCTTTCCTCTCTTCCCTCTCCATCACTCTTCAAAAATAGACTGAAACTCTACCTTACAACACACTGGTTGTGCCCCTGTACTAAACCTGACTAGGCATCTATCCATCAGATTAAACTTAGCTCTGCTTATCCCAGACTACTTATAAGCTTCTACATATTCTATTATAGATTTTTTTCTCTTTATCTACTCTGTGTCTAGATTTATTCTCTTAAAATACACTGTGTCTAGTCTCTCTAAATACAAAGTTTTCTCTTATACAAATTTTTATTAGGAAATGTGTTCAAATGGCTAACCATAGCTGAAATGTACCATGATTCCTGTTTTACTGAAATGCAACAAAATGTAATTGAATGTGATTAGTATATGTCAATTTAGCTGTATTTGTAAATGTCTCATATTATAAATGATATTGTGTTTTTTTTTTCTGTGTTTGTTGGAGCTTTTCTCCTCGGGCCTCCACTGAAAATGGACATATATCCAGTTGGACTAGCCTGGTCAACAAATGTAAAATAAAAAATAAATGAATAAATAGTTGCACTTGCATAATGTGCTGTAATGGGGAAGATTAGGTTTGAGACAGAACCATAATAATGGCTACTCTCAACTATTCCATTATGAACTGGGAAGACTCCTCATGTACCAACACCTGCGCTCAATGCATGTTGGATTCCATCAACCCCAATGACCTGGATCACAATAGTCACCAAACAGGGCTAACAGTATGCTACACATAGTCAGTCTCCAAAGCAATGTTATGCTTTCTAAGAGCAAAGTGGTGACTGTTATGGCACCCATGCAGATGGACAATGCATGTGCAAATGCTGAATCCTATACTAATGAACCTTAAGCAGTCACATACGTGCAGTGATTGTGCCACTGAAACAGAACCAAGATTCAACCAAACATGAACTACCAGGTTTGTGTAGCATAACCTCTCATTGCCAACTTAATAGCCACTTGCACATACTGTATGTAAGGTAGTGCACAGTACTGGTAATGAAGCAGGTTGCATATCATCTTTAACTCCGTGTAACATCTGCAGTAGGAGTGTAAGATGTAGGAGACTGCTGCCCATGTGTAATAGCCACTTTATAGGTGATGGCTTACACTATCTGATTATATCCTGATCATGTTGATAGTGGCATCAGAGTCTATTGATACATGACTCTGTTTGGGGAGTGGGTGTCTGTGCCCAACAGAGCTCATGGTCCTGGTGGATATGTGAGTATATGCCCAGAGAAGGAAACAGACCTGTAGACACTTGCATCATCTGTAATCAACTATCAGGATGTGATGTGCTCCTCAGAGGAGGATTGCTGCTAAAGGTAGCTACAAGGTTTCCGTAATAGCCAGTGTTGTCACATCCATAACACAAATATTTACATGTGAGCATCACTGTCTAAAACATCTTCATAAGCAATAAGTAAAACTAAGTAAAGTACTTGGTACTTGTAGTACTGAATGTTCATACAGGCATGTCCACTAGTCAGCTACTGGTATTTACTAATGTCAGCTTTGTGTATGTGGCCGTCCTGAGGAAATATAATATCTATGCCATGTACACTGCCATGCCCACCTAACACCACACCCCACACATTGTCTGGGATGCAGCTACAGGGATAAGCTGGAAGGCAGTCCAGTCTACAGCCATGACTGGACTGGACAGTCATGAGGTGTAGGTTAACACATGCATCTCATCATCACAACCAGCACATACCCTTACCAGAACACAGTAAGGACACCGACACACATTCACAGATGCTTCTAAGTATCTGGCCAAACAAGTGACCTCCCAAGCTGGACAAGACAGACAATGAAATACACAAACTGTATGACATAGTTTGCATAATTATGCCACACCTCAGAACACGTGGCCGGAAGCATGCCCAATAGTACACATTTGTGAATGCCAACTCTAGCACTGTGTTACACACCAATGTATACGAGGGCATACATACTGTCAGCTACCTGTCTGCCATGATTAGCCACATACCCATACACTCAGACCACCTTTTGAACTATACACATGGCTCTGGCATATTCCATGTTGTTGTGCAGGACCTGTGATGCAGTAGCCTGGACTGCATGGAAACACATGTAGGAACTGTCAGGTCCTGTAGCCCATGAAGGTATGTCCCAAGGCCTGGGTAGCATTCTGCTATTGGCCAGAATGATACTGCAGTACAGGGACAAAAGGATTGTATTCCACAATTGTCTAATGTAGTGGTGCAAGTCAAAGGGTATCCAGTATCTGTCATCCTGGGATAACATGGTTGACAGACCATGATGCTTTGCCAGACAGGGCCTGCACCTGTTACCCTAGGGCCTGCACCTGTTACCCTGGGAATATGTATACTGCCTAGGACTCATGCTTCCCCTATAGTGCCTTCATCATGCACAGTTCAAGTGAAGGTCCACTGCTGTTACAGGGACAGCCAAGCAATAAACTGCGGGTCTCGCTACTCAATGATACATGTCAGAAACACTATATGGACTCACATATGTCAATCCCTAACATGGAGAACATATCTGTGCAGTGGCTGAGACATGTTTCAATGCTCTGGAGAGCATACCTGCATGATCATGTTATAACACATACCTCACCTCTTGCCCATTATCCTTTATTGGAACACACGGGCTGCATGTGTGTCCATATTCCTGAAGGATATGTCCACCCCCACGCTAGTTCAAACTGTCAACAAAAAACTTGGCTCCCTCTATAGGATTAAACCTCACCTTTCCCATACAGCTAGAACAACTATAGCTCACACTCATCTAATCTCTACTCTCCTCTATGCCTCACCTATTTTACTAACCTTTCAAAAAATAACCTCAGCAAACTGGAAACTTCATACAATAACATCGCTAGATTTGCAACAGGAAATTCTTACAGAACCCACCACTGCATAAATATAAAGCAGCTAGGATGGCTTGAACTACAAAATGTGATTAAATTCCATCAACTAACCATTGCCCATAAAACTCTCTATAAACCATTCAGTACTCCTATTTTATCTACCCTCATCACTCCATATACAAATCTGAAATCACTACGTTCCTCACATAAAAATCTTCTACATACCTCTAAACCTAACAACAATGCTGGTGAATCTCTTTTCTCTAATGCTGTTGGAAAAACTTGGAATCTTCTCCCTAGTAACCTTTCCTCTCTTCCCTCTCCATCACTCTTCAAAAATAGACTGAAACTCTACCTTACAACACACTGGTTGTGCCCCTGTACTAAACCTGAGTAGGCATCTATCCATCAAATTAAACTTAGCTCTGCTTATCCCAGACTACTTACAAGCTTCTACATATTCTATTATAGATTTTTTTTCTCTTTATCTACTCTGTGTCTAGATTTATTCTCTTAAAATACACTGTGTCTAGTCTCTCTAAATACAAAGTTTTCTCTTATACAAATTTTTATTAGGAAATGTGTTCAAATGGCTAACCATAGCTGAAATGTACCATGATTCCTGTTTTACTGAAATGCAACAAAATGTAATTGAATGTGATTAGTATGTCAATTTAGCTGTATTTGTAAATGTCTCATATTATAAATGATATTGTGTTTTTTTTCTGTGTTTGTTGGAGCTTTTCTCCTCGGGCCTCCACTGAAAATGGACATATATCCAGTTGGACTAGCCTGGTCAACAAATGTAAAATAAAAAATAAATGAATAAATAGTTGCACTTGCATAATGTGCTGTAATGGGGAAGATTAGGTTTGAGACAGAACCATAATAATGGCTACTCTCAACTATTCCATTATGAACTGGGAAGACTCCTCATGTACCAACACCTGCGCTCAATGCATGTTGGATTCCATCAACCCCAATGACCTGGATCACAATAGTCACCAAACAGGGCTAACAGTATGCTACACATAGTCAGTCTCCAAAGCAATGTTATGCTTTCTAAGAGCAAAGTGGTGACTGTTATGGCACCCATGCAGATGGACAATGCATGTGCAAATGCTGAATCCTATACTAATGAACCTTAAGCAGTCACATACGTGCAGTGATTGTGCCACTGAAACAGAACCAAGATTCAACCAAACACAAACAAGAAGGCAAACTGGTGGTACCATGCTTTAAACTGTACCACAGAAGGTAGTAATTGTTGCAAGAGTGGACACACATAACTGTAGGTGATCCCTGGTCAGCCTCAGTAAGATGCAGATACACGATATAAAACCACACAAAGCTACAGTGAAACTAATCATCCACATATTATGAGGCCAAGCACAGAGCATTCTATAGCTGTGTCATTAATCGTAATGGGAAAAACAAGACCTGCCGTGCTGCACAGCACTATGGCATGGGAAGTACTGCACCTAGAGAAATAGCAGCTGTTCATCCAGATAGGGTCTTGGAGAACCTAAACCCATTCCCACCTCCCCCCCAACAGGTACACATAGTTATATATCCATGTACACTACAGAGCCCCTGTAATAACAACTATGCAGGTACAAGCTGCACTCTCTAAAGCAATACATACAGCTTTCATGGGACCTGTCAACATCCTAGGGTGTATCCTACACAAATGTAAGAACAATCAGCTCTCCACATACACATCATGTTCAATCATAGCTCCATGTCAGGCTGTGTACACACTGAATGGTGCACAGCAACAGTTATCACACCCCACAAAGGGGAGACACCATTGATAATGGGAAATAGTGCACTACTACCCTGCTGAGTCTGGCCTGTAAGGCCATGAACCATGATCGATGTATTTGATGTACTCAGTACAGATGTAGATGACAGTAAGGTTGATTCACACAGCATATCATGACCTTGACAGGTCTTAGGACACCATCACCCATACTGTGTTCCAGCTACACTCAGTAAACTAGGTGTTTATTCCTATGTCACAGGAGTGGTTGGCAACTGGACTGCTGGCAGAACCAACACTACAGAAGGTGTCTGACTAATACACGCACATCAAACCAGTGCCATCTACAGTAATACAGGGTTCATTCCTGATACTCCCCCTCTTTGTTATCTATACCACACAGACTAACACAGAAGGCATCTGCCTATTGATGTTTGCAAATGACTATGAACTAGGAGCAATAGTTGACTCAATGTGTGCTGCGTTCAACATACAGAAGGGCCTTTGTGTGTCAGATGTGTGGTGTGTGACGTATGGCCACAATCTGACAGCTAAGTATTGCATTGTCATCCCTTATGTTAAAAACCCTGTACCCATGAACTACCACCTAGGCAACAGTCAAAGTAATGGCAACTGTGTGTGTATGGGATGCAGCTGGACAGTAGTCTTTCCTTTGATAGTTAGTTACTTCACCACACCAGTCAGGTAGTCGTATGTGGCACACCTAATCATGACAGGGTGCCATCCATGAATATAGAGATAATTGTTCAGCCATACTCAACACTCATGTGACCCATAATAGATCGCGTATTTCCTTTAAGGGTTATTGCCCATGTGTAGATGGCCTACACTACACTTCCCAATCCCTAGCTCCACTATGTAGCATGCAGCCTACCCTGAATAAAGCCATGTCCAACCCAGAGATGTTGGACATGCTACACTTAACACATCCTGATCCCAAATAAACACATACTTCATAGACATCCACCTTTCTAGTACAAGGATAACAACATGCCTGATATATCTCTGTCCCATACACTTTACATACTCTTGCCATACTATGCATCCCTGTCCAGTGAAGCTGCACATCACCCCTCTCTGTGACATGGTGTGATGACCGCATGCCAAATATATCAGTAACCCTGTGGATCAGTTCTGTGGCACTGCTTGAACTGGCCACTGAAACGTACCTGTCTGTTGCCTACAGCTAGGTAACCTGTCAGCCTAGGCTCATAAATGGCCCAGGGCATATAGCCTACTAGTTCACTATGACCATACATGCTATAGTTGATATCCAGCCCTGCAAATACCATCAGGCTAGCTATTGTCCCATGTTTTTCACATGTGCAACACAGGCAATACATGGCAGGATGCTACACAGCTGTACAGTGCCATGTAGATGTATATGGCAAAACACATACATGCAAAACATTCTGTGAGCAAGTCTGCAGGGTCACAGGTCACATCCCTAAAGGCTATGTATGACTATATATGTGACATATACACAGCATTTAGGTCGATTGCATTAATGTGAACACATCCAGACATGTGCTGATTGGCAAAGACACCAGTACAGGCAAACAGACATGCCCATGTCAAGACAACATCCACATGGAGTATGAGCAATGTCATCACATGACACACACATATATGGTGATAACATCACATCACCAGTAAGTGTCAAATGTGTCTGACTTAAACATGTCAGTGGTGTTAGTGTCATGTAGATTTGCAAAGATTTATTTGTAATCTTAATAAATGTGATACACATGCATGTTCAGCTGTACATCTGTACTTCTCTGTGAGTTACTGTGACCTGTCTCCATCATTATGTCTTCCAGGTATGCCACGCAGTAGGCTGCCAGCATACACCTGCTTGGAGGATGAGGTCCTCATCCCATACCTCCTTGACAACCATTCAACACTCTTCAGCCATGTGCCACAGAATGCACAGCAGCGGGATGTCTTGTGGGAGGAACTCCGCAGGAGGGTAAATGATGTTGTCGGTCATAATCACACCTATCAGCAGGTGCACTGACCTCATAAGACGGGTGAAAGAGCGTACTAATGCAATTGCCAGGAAACAAGGTGCAACAGGTGGGGGGGGGCACTCACCCAGCCCCCACTCACACGTACCGAGGAGCTGCTGGCCAACCTGGGAACACCTGCAGACCTCCATCCACAAGCTTTAGCTAGTATTGTGGAGGTGGGTGTCTCTCAACCACTGAGCATGGAGTAGTCTGGTAAGTCAGTACTGCACACATAACAAAACTATATTCCACATAGTTGCATGTGTTACTGTACAATATGTAATGTAACATCATATGCAAGGCATATATGCACACATGCCACATACTATAGTCTACTACAGTCTGCTACTTTATGTATGCACAGATGTGCATACTCCATATTTATTTATTTATTTATTTTATTTATTTAAATTTGTTGACCGGGAGTGTCCGACTGGACGTGGGTCCATTTTCAGCGGAGGCCCGGGGAGAAAAGCTCCACAGTAAGATAAACAGACAGTAGTTACATTGGATTACATAGTGATTAACAATTTAACATAGAAATTACTTACAACATATTTACAGATGAAGAACATAGTACATCAGTAGACAACTAGAATCTTTATCTGTGAAGTACATAACAGGCATTAACAAATGTAACAATGAGAAGTTCCTGCTGTATAATAAGTACTAGGCTTATGAGCATCTGAGCTTGCTATCATCAAGGTAGTTAGTGGAGGTGAAAGAAAGGTAGTAGTTGGATGGGGTGGATGATATTAGAGTGGGAGTTGCAAGGGCATAGCCAGCATGTTTTAGGTGCACTTTTAATAAAGTTTTGAAGTTGGTGCATGATGGTACGGAGGTAATTGTGGGTGGGAGTGAGTTCCATAATTTGGCTATGGCGCAAGAGAATAGTGCTTCACCAGCAGAGTTATTGGCTTTAGTGATCTGCAAGTGATTTTTGTTGCTGGATCTTAGTGGTCTGGTGGTGCGATAGGGTTGGAGTAGATTCTGGAGGGATGGGACATTTAGTGGATGGTTTACTAGTTTGTGGGTGAGTGAGAGTTGATACCACTGAAGGAGGTGAGGGAGTTCAAGCCAGCCCAGTTCAGCAAGTGAGAGACAGTGGTGACTACGGTAGGATGCCCCTGTGGCAAATTTTGCGATTTTGTTGTAGCAGGTCTCTAGCTTGTTTAGATCACATTGCCTTAGGTTGGTATATACTGGAGAGGCATAAAGTAGGGTGGAAATAAGGTGGGAATTTGCTATTGAAATCTTTGCTGCTTTGGTGAGAAATTGTTTATTTCTGTATAATGCTCCTAGTTTTTTGTGGACTTTTTTTATGGTCATGGATATGTGAATGTCAAATTTTAGTTTATTGTCTATTTCCACTCCTAGCAATTTGGTGTGTTCAGTTGGGTATATAGTGGTGTTGTCTTTTGCTGTGATGTTAAAGTGAGAGCTGTTTTTAGTATGTTTGGTGGGATGGAAGATGAGTAGTTTAGTTTTGTTTGGGTTGAGTATTAATTGGGCATCGGATAACCATGTTTCAACAGAGGAAAAGGCTTCCTGTGTGACTTTTTGCAGTTTGGGTAGGGACTGGGCTGAGCAGATGATGGTAGATTCATCTGCGTATTGGATGAGTGTGCCATGTTTGGTGGCAGAGGCTAGATTGTTAGTGTAAACAGAGAAAAGTAGGGGTCCAAGGATGGATCCTTGGGGAACCCCTATGGAGACAGGTAGTTGGGGAGATATGTCATTCTGCCATACAACGGATTGTTGGAGGTCAGACAGGTAACTCTGAAACCAGTTGGTGACTGATTGTGAGAAGGATAGGTTATTGAGGACAGAGATAAGTTGTTTGTGTGGGACCATGTCAAATGCTTTAGATAGGTCTAGGAAAGTAGCAGAGGAGAGATAGCCATTGTTTTTATGCTGAAGGATAGTGTTTGTAAAGGAGAGTAAGGCAGTGGTGGTGCTATGGTTTGGTCGGAAACCATGCTGAGTACTGGAAAGGAGGTTGTTAGTAAGGAGGTAGTGTGAGACCTGAGAGTGTATGCATCTCTCTAGTATTTTAGAGAGTGGAGAGAGAATAGCTATGGGCGGTAATTGGTTAGTTCTGCAGAGGGTCCGCCTTTGTGGAGGGGAATTATATGTGAGACTTTCCACAATGTGGGAACGTAACTTTCTGACAGAGATCGGTTAATCAAGATGGATACTGGGTAGGCCAGAGCATTAGCTGCGATTTGTAGGTATTCACTTGGGAGGTTGTCTGCTGCTAATGTGGTGGGTTTAAGTTTAGTTAAGAGTTTTTTTATGTTGGAGGTAGGTACAGGAGAAAAAGAGAAGGCAGTGGGGAGATTACTAGTTGAAGGTGTGGGTTGGAGGGGCGGGGGGTTGTGTTGTTTAGCTAGTGATAGTATGGTTTGGGTGAAGTGTGTGTTGAATGAGGTAGCAATATTTTCTGAGGAGTGAGGGATGTTAGGAGGAGGGGTACTGACTTTACCTGGGTGGAGGATGGAGTTTATGGAGGACCAGAATTGTTTGGGGCTGTGTTGTGAGGAGTCTAGGGCAGACTGGTAGTATTGGAATTTGTTCCGTTTTATTAGCTTTTTGACTCTATTGTGTAGTTCTAGGAATTTCTGTCTAGCTGCGGGGTTTTGGTTTTGCACCAGTGCTCCCAGGCTTTATCCCTGTTTTTCATTTCTGACTTAGTGGTTTTCTGTAGCCATGGGGAGGGTTGTGCTTTGGTTCTGGAAAATCTTATGGGGGCATGGTAATTAAGGATGTTCAGGAAGGTAGTATTAAAAGATTCAACTGCGTCATCTAGACTGAGGTACTTTAGAGCATGCCAGTTACATTCTTTGAGGGATGAGATGAATGTGAGTGGGTTAAAGTTTATTTTTACGTGTTGACGATAGATGACAGGTTTAGCTTGGTACAGGTATTTTTTGAGTAGGAATGTTGGGGAGTGATCCCTGAGGCTATCTGATAAGCAGCCTGTTATATATGACTGGGGGTTCTTACTGACTAGTATCCAATCCAGGGTAGAGTGCTTGCTGGAGTTTTTATTTTTCCTTGTTGGTGACTGGACTAGTTGGGTGAAGCCATGAAGGTGTACATGATGGGTTGGATTGTTGCCAGAACAGGATTGCCAGTCAATATTGAAATCACCTAAGATGATAGTTTCTTGGGGGAGATGGTGGGTAGACCAGCTGAGGAGGTTTTCTAGTGGAGGGATGTTTTGGCCAGGTGGGAAGTAGCATCCAATTATGTTGATGGTTTTGTTTCGGTTAATTTTGAGGTTGGTATATATTATTTCTTCATTGCCTATTTGTGGAGCTGATGATTTTAAGATCTGGATGTTTAGATGTTGTTTAAATATTATAGCTACCTCCTTTTTTGTTTAGCCGGTCTACTCTTAGTATGCCGTAACCTGTAGGGAGTATTTGCTCACTGGTAATGTGAGGTTTTAGCCAGGTTTCTGTCAGGACGACTATATCTGGGGAGTATAAGTCTATGGTGGCATGGAGTTCATGGACTTTGTTGGATATACTTCTAATATTTAGGCTTAGTAGAAGGAAGTCACTTGGCTTTCTATTGGCTGTAATATGGGAGAAGTTGTGATTTCTAGTCTGATTATGAGGATTGGGGTTGGAGATGGTAGGGCCAGGGTTGGGGTGGATGTCTCCACTTAGGGCTAGTTTTGATATGCATGAGATTATTAGTTTTCTCAGTTTTGAATGTGTTTGTTTATAAGGAAATTTTATGATTGTTCTCTGTGGGTAATAGGTATGGTGGGAGGGTTACTATGTTAAGTTGTAGGGATGCTTTACGCTTGAGTAATATAGTTGGTAGAATATGTGGGGGTGCATAGGGATGGTTCTTGAGCTGGTGGGAGGGAGCTGAGTATGGGTGAGACATGGGTGGTGGTGTGAGTAGTAGTACAGTGGTAGTGGTTGAGTGGGGAATGATGGAGCTTTGGTAGGATGTAAGATATGCAAGGAGAGTGCATGCAGTGAGCAAAGGAAAGGTATGCTTGTACATGTCAGTTGAGGAGGTGTGATAGTAGAGGGAATATGGAGGAGGTAGTGTTGGGTTAGCGCTGTGGTTGGCTATTGGAAAGATGGGAGGGGTTTGAGTGCAATAAAGGTGGGACTACTGGGGGCGGGAGGAAATAGGGGGCAGGGTGGGGAGCGAAGCGGGTAGAGACCCTGTGAGGTTCTTGTATGAGGGGCTGGAAACAATCACAAAGCAAGACAAGTATGTGTTAAGAACAATCACAATTGACCAAGGACTGCTCTGAAACTGTAAGTCTTGTCTTAATTTCTCAGGTGGAAAACCAGGATAACCTTGTATCAGTAAGCTACTGTGGTATAGTTTAAATAAACAAACACACAGTATTGATCAGTTATGGATACTATTTGCTAACAGAAGGGAATAAGAGAAAGTGGAAGATGTGTGTGGTGGTGGTGTGGGGGGGGGGCTGCTTACAGCCAAAGCACAGTGCTCAGGAAAATGAAGATTGGCTCAAACAGTTAGACACATACTCAAAGTTAACTGTAGCTGTTTGCAGACAGTTCAGACCCAGACTGCACTTTTCTTATAGGAATGTTAAAGGTGGTACCACAGTTGAATACTTAAGAGTGGTGTTAGGTCTAGAAAAGAAGAGTACAGAGAGGAGTAAGCACTTTTGAGATGGTAAATATATATTATAAAGATTATAAAAAAAACCTGAGCAAATAGCTACCACATGCAATGTCCTGAACCACTACTTAGTATATGCAGATACTGAGCCAATTGGAAGAACATTAGAAAACAAAAAACAGACAGTTATGCAGCCACAGATAAAAAATATAGCGAGCAGCAATCTGTCGTGGTTCTCTAATGTGATTCTATCCACCAGTAACAGCACAAACTTATAGAAATAATTTAGACACTAGTATGAGCTGTCTACACACAACACTATTACATGAATAACATTAGTGAACAAGGTGCAGCTATGCAAATAGACCATACATACTATTATACTAGTAACAACTTGGTGCATGCCATAGTAACATCAAAAATAAAGCATAAAACATATTAGATGTCTAACACAATTTAACATAAACATATACAGTTGTAAAATGTCTAATACAAGTCAACATAAATAGGCATTTACAGTTGTAAAACACTTACTGGAGAGACACTGAGCCTTCATGGGGCCTGTAGCAGAGTGGATTGTAGTTTTACAAATGGTGCCTGCCACAGGTAATATTTATTAACTCTGGGATTGTCTTAAGGTAATAAACAGGGAAGGGGAGGGGAGAACAAGGGTGTGAGCAGGCAGTTCTTTGTACTGCTGCTAATGAGCCAAAGCAAGACAAGTATGTGTTAAGAACAATCACAATTGACCAAGGACTGCTCTGAAACTGTAAGTCTTGTCTTAATTTCTCAGGTGGAAAACCAGGATAACCTAGGCTACTGTGGTATAGTTTAAATAAACAAACACACAGTATTGATCAGTTATGGATACTATTTGCTAACAGAAGGGAATAAGAGAAAGTGGAAGATGTGTGTGGTGGTGGTGGGGGGGCTGCTTACAGCCAAAGCACAGTGCTCTCCAGGGGAAAATGAAGATTGGCTCAAACAGTTAGACACATACTCAAAGTTAACTGTAGCTGTTTGCAGACAGTTCAGACCCGGACTGCACTTTTCTTATAGGAATGTTAAAGGTGGTACCGCAGTTGAATACTTAAGAGTGGTGTTAGGTTCAAAGTTAACTGTAGCTGTTTGCAGACAGTTCAGACCCGAGTATAGTGTATTTACTGGCTTATGTTCTAACATGGACATTGCACCCTGTAAATATCACACAGGTGTGGATAATGATCTTACTGCTGTGACACTCCTGTTTAGGTACTCTGGCGTTTTGCAGCAACAGCAGCCTGTGGCAGGTGAGATTGTTATTATTTACCAGGCTTGATAATGCAAAGATCATATTAATTGCATGCTATCTGCCATAACACACGTACACATAATGTATGGTGGTCCTGTTAATAGACACTGGTCAGGCCTGCAATGCATCACAGTGGTTACCCATGTGAAACAATTGAAGACTATATGAAACACCTGCACTAAACCTTCCAAACTGTCATTGCCAGATGTGTGGACAACTGTGAATACAATGGTGGAGGTGTCTTTCACTGTAGGGACAGGTACTACATATCAGCATTACACATGTTGGGAATACAAACAGTACTGTACAGAGAGCATATGTGTGCACACACTCTAAATGTGTTGGAGCTGGAGTATGACCGGCCCACAGGATACACCCTTGTGGATTATACCCTTGCTATGAATGTCAAACAATGTTATGTGCTATCTGACATGTCCATGACATGTAGTGGGCTGACTGAAACACTGCTCAACTATCCTGCAAAACATATCTCACTTCCCATACATACCACCCTTTGTCTGCATAACCCTGCCCTCACTGGAGCATATGAAATCTATGGGTGTAGGTCATATGGGATAACACTGGCATGTGAAATAGATGGCCATCACAACCATTGGACAGAACATGTGTACACATGGCCATGGAGGATGGTCAGAGACATGAAGCAACACACACAGTAGGCATGATGTACATGTGTGTACACCCTGTTGTACATTGGCTTGACACAATACAACTATGGCCTTTGTGTAATGGTGATATTGCAAATGTGAAACACTAAACATCATACAGGCCTGTGCACAGCTTGTGTAGGCATAACATGAAACCACCACATAACATGTCTTGAACATCTTGAGTGTGTCATGAAATGAAAGCATTCACCTATACAGTATCCAAATACATACATGTGTTGCACAACATACACATACAACCACATCAAGCCACAGATACAGTACATTCACCTTGCTGGTGTCAAACATCACTGTCATGCCTGCTACTCATGTGTGTGAGTTACACAGATGGCATGTGGGACATAGAGTACTGCTAAGTTAGCCATGTGTGGGCATAGTTGCCAGGCATCAGTAGTAAGGTTGCATATGTATAGGGGTGTCATCCATATATGCTTATGTGACCTGTGTCACACATTCCACATTAGGATTTAGTGTGTATACACCTCAGTGATGTGGGTCACATTCCACATTAGATATGTATTGTATGTGAACACAGTCATGGCTATGAACTGTGTCAGTAACTCACACTGTATAGCAATAGTGAAGCCACATGATGCCCTGCAATGGCTATGCACATCAGCTCAATGTGCAGTATGTCATTGCATATTTGTAGGGCAGACAGACAACATTGCATCAGGTGAAGGCCATGTTAGTATAACATGTCCCTGCATTGGGACACCATTACTGTACTATAGATTGAAAAGGACACCATTGTGTTACACATGTATGCATGTCATTCAACACATCAGCAGAAGACATGTCATACTACATGTGATTGGCAAGGTCATACGCCACACATCAGGCCAGTGTACTGTAAACCTGTGCTGGTCTGTGGCACCATTGCAAAGTAGGGACAGCCATGTCAAACATATGTGTATAGCCACATGCACAATGTCTGTAGACTCAGTTCAGGGGTAGGTGGAATAGTGTTGAACAGAC
>NC_056742.1:80945364-80947864 GCF_019279795.1 Protopterus annectens
ACTACACCTCTGAACCACACTGCACACCACTGTTGGGTGGCGTGACGCCAAGGATTACCCCTCACCCAGCCTTGTACAGCCATCTTGCACAGCCAACCACTATACACCCATGGAGCAATGCACACATGCATGTCAGTACCGGCAACTTGTGTCTGCATGTGGGGTATGATGCTCCCAACCACAGTCACACCCAGTATAAATCCCATTGGCATACTGACTGATGTCAGACACATTCACATGCCCTAGCCCATAGAACTTCAGGATATCCCCTGTGGTGCATGTAGTACCTGTGCATTACTGCAGTGTGGCAAACTAAGTAGTTAGGAAGTGTATTTGTGAGCCTGGCAAAGTGTGGCAATGTGTCTGAGTCCCTTAGAGAGAGTGTGGTTGTGTTGACAATGACATCCGTTCATGTGAACAGCCATGTGTGCTACACCTAATGTATTCTACTATATCTCTGTTGCAGATGTCACTCACCAGCACACATATATGTTCTTACAGCACACCAACATGTCAGCTATGTAGCACGTGGAGTAACTGCATGCACTTGTAATAGTAATGGCTGGTCAGTCAGGGGTTTGAACCCCTGTACTGGTAGGTGTGTGACAGACGATGCTTAGGTTTTAGTCTCCAAGCCCTTCTCTGATGTACTTTGCCTCTGTCTGTCTCTCCCACACACTCTCTGCTGGATGTGGAGTTGTACACCTGCTCAGCATCAGCTAGTATTTTGTAAGTGATGGTCATGATCAGGTGAGGGCCTCTGCACCTATTGCAGTCCTCCTCTCGCTGATTGCATGTGGAACAGCTGTGGTGACGTTCCCATAGCCAATTGCATGGAAACACAATACAATATCTGGGAACATCATGTTGGTGTTTGCCCATGACAGTCACTGTGAGTGGACCCTGGATCTGGTGTTTGATAAACAGCATCACAGATGATATCGGGATATTCTTCAAACAACATACACAGTGGAAAATAGCCTAAAGACAGGAGGGTGATGTGCCAGACATGACTACAGCATGTAAGTGTGGCTATGCTTCATTGAGACTATTGCCAGTTTAACAAGTTGTGTGTGATGATGGCTATTCTGCATGTTTTAAAACTGACAAGACAGTGCTCTGTTTGTGAGGGAACCCCCATCTGTAGGGCCATCTGTGGACTGGTCAGTGTGTGGAACCATTTGGTTCTTGTGTTACTCACTGAACACACATCTGTGAACTGCAGAAGCATAGTGTGAGGATTGCAGTTAGTACATGGTGATAGTGATGAGAGTTAATGCCATCGCATCCCTGATTGTACATATGTCACATGAAACAGTGGTATGACCGTCACTGTCTGAGTTTCCCACAGTGACTAGCCAATAATGGGCCACTGTTCATAGCTGCAGTCACAAGTCTTTTACACTTTGTACAGATGTCATGCAGTATATATGCACGTGTTGTGCTCCCTCTGCAAACGTATGCCATCTGTTGTGTTGGGTTGATGGTCATATCTATGCATGCTGTTATAAATAATCCTGAATGCTGTTGACTATTACTATCCATATCCATTACTATCCATATCCATGTTAAAACTGCAACACCATAGGCTGTATGGGATTGGAGGTCCCGGCGGAACCTCCTGTCCCACTTCAGCTGGCCATGGCACTGGGCACCAGCACATCTGCAGCCCAGCCTTGGACCTCCACCTCTGTTGGCTCTGCACCACCTTCGGGTGGAATCACCACTGAGGATGGGGCTTGTCCCCCCTGGGAGCAGGTCCAGACAGGAACTTGTCCGCTGTCATACAGTCCCGGATGTGGTGCGTAAGGGGGTCAATAAGGGGTTTTGAGGCCAGATACGCCAGCTCAAGAGCAGAGTGTCACATTTAGAGGGTGATCCTGCCTCTCCTAGACAGCTCCCAGCACAGCCACCTTTGCGGCTGTTTTGGTGCAGTGGTGGCTGCCCATGGGTGGGGACCTCCATCCCACTGTTTCCATCTGGGGGCTCATGGCCTTTGACTGCCGAACACCCCTCCCTGTCCAAGGTGTATCCCCCCACATGTGTCATATACCGACCCTGTATTCTGTCTTGTCTGTCATCCTACCCAACCTATCCTCCACAAGCATACCTACTCTCCTTCCCCCACATCCCACTCTCACCTTACGGAAACAAAAGGCCAATCTGTTCCTAGAACAACATTTGCCCCATACATAGCTGTCAATTTCACACACGTTTCCACTGGACACATGTAAACTTTTTAATTTGCATCATAACGTACTGCAGTTGTCCTCACCCCTTTCTCAGGCACACGATCCTGGTATGCACATGACTTCTAAAGGTTCCAGGTACAAGTGATGCAGACAACCCCATTGTACACACAACACTACCGGTCCCTCTATGGTTACCCCATTTACTTTTTCATGATGATGATGTCGCACACAGCACTTTGCAAGAGTACTGTTTTCACATAATGATTGGACAGAAACTGTTGTGTTAATGTAAATAAAATGCACAGAGT
>NC_056742.1:80952864-81027864 GCF_019279795.1 Protopterus annectens
GTACTCAGACTTGCTTGCTGGTACTTATATATGTTTACTGCTGCTTATTTGTGCTTACACCTGCTTACTAGTGCCTTATTCATTATGACAGTACCACTTTGATTGAATGACATTTAGTTAAACATCTCATGCAATACTCTTATGTCAGTTTTATGGCAAAACAACATTCATTCCACATGGAAAATGATATGTGTTATTGTTGGACTCGAACCATGAATGCCTGTTCATTAGGTGGATGCTCTAAACACTACACTATTGACGTTTACGCTGATTCCACATTTTTCTCTATTTGAATGATTTTGATGTGTAAGCTACGCTCGGCAGAGGGCAGCGACGTGCAAACATGCTGCGCTTTGCTTACACTTTCGATATTGCAGCAATACAAATGTAAAATAGGGACACAGGGGATCTAATTGTGAAAGTTCTAGGGATGAGGCTCAACATTCCACTATGTGCTTGTGTGTTTACTACTTTGATTTTATTTCACTGTTCGTGGACACTCTTGTATGCTTAGCATACTTTTCGGTATCCACAGACACTGAATTATTGACTTACTATTAGAGGCAGGCTATAATAGTAAGCATAGTAGGTTGTGCAACTGTCAGGGCATGTTTAAACCTCTGTAGAGCACTTGTACACGCCCCCTGCACTCGCACACGTTTCCTGTGCACGTCGAGGGTGCGGTGGCGTGCCCTCATACATATTTATATGGTGCTGCTGCATCATCTGTAATGAGGACGCTTGGCACAAGGCTAAAACCATCCTTGCACCGAGCTTCATGAATACCGGGGACTGTCTCATCAGTGGTTCTAATGGCAAGTTTTTGTTCCTCCTTGGTGCTAACATTTGTGTTAGTATGTGCTGTAACAGATGTGCAGGGTCAGTGCTAGCATTTTGGGGTCCACCAGCAGGTTTTAAGATGGGGGCTGTACCCAGGAGAATATAAAGTGTGACCATATTGCTGTCACACCCCCTACCCTGTCAAGCTCATCCAGCACCATTTAACAATCATTATAGTGTTACTACATTCAGATAATTACAAAATGAAGTGCTAAGGTACACCCACTGACCTGCATTTAGTACCAATGTTTCATTATGATAAGCCCCTGTACCACAGCAAGGTAGCTACTCACAGAGGTGCATGCACTCGCTGACTGGCATTTAGTACCAATACTATGTTATGACAAGCCTCTGTACCACTGTAAGGTAGCCACTCAGAGGTGCATATTCACTGACTGCATACTCCTCAGCTGCCCAGATTTGACTCATTTTTGGTCTGATCCTCAAAATTCATAGTTTTCTGGATTTTTTTTTTTTTTTTTGGCAAATCAGTGAGAGTTGCATTCACTAAATAATGACAGGCATTTAAGTTTCAAACTTCATGTTCTTCCGAAAATGCATGGTAACACAAGACCTTATATTCTAGCAACTTTTTAAGTTTATAGGAGCAATATTTAAAATTTGTCCCAATTTTGGGTGTTGTCCCCTCATTATCTTTGGCTTTGTCCAGATTTTTTTGTGCCAAGAGGTTGAGAGCTAGGACTGACTGACATTTAGTAGAAATGTTGTTAAAATACAAGCCTCTGTACCGTACCAAGGTAGCCAGTGCCACAGAGGTACACAAAGACACCCACACTGACTCCCACACACAGCAAAAACATACGAGACAAAGACAGCAATACAGCAAGGCTGAAGAGAGACACCCACACTGACTCCCTCACACAGGACAGAGGCACACATGACAGACAGCTACATAGACTCTTGCACACAGGACAGATACCCACACATGATAAAAACAGCACTACAGCAAGACTGAACATTGACACCTACACAAACTCTAATGCACAGGACAGGCATCCACACAAGATAAAGACAGCATTATAGCAAGACTGAACAGAGAATGGCCATGGTGGTGCAGTGATTAGCATTGCCACCTCAAAGCAGGAGGTTCACTGATTCAATTCTTGACTGGGGTGCCTTCTGTGCGGAGTCTGCATGTCCTCCCTGTGGTCACGTGTGTTTCTTCTGGGTGCTCCAGTTTCCTCCCACATCCCAGTGACATGTTATAGGTGGATTGGACACTCTAAGTTGGCCCTAGGTGTAAGTATGTACATGTGTGTGCCTTGTGTGGAAGGTTGGGCACCGGTCTGGCAACTCAGCACTGTAAAACTCCACTGCCAATTGTTCTGTGGACCATTGTTCCACTGTGGTGACACCTAACTGGGAAAAGCCGAAAGGAAAAGAAGAAGAAGATAGCAAGACTGATCAGGGACAGCTACACAGACTCTTGCACACAGGACAGACATACATATGATAAAGACAGTACTACAGCAAGACTGAATACCACACAGACTCCCATATACAGGACAGAGACACCCACCCACACAAGACAGAGACAGACAAGACCAGGACAAAACTACTGCAAGACTGAACAGAGACCCACACAAGATGAAGCCAGCACTAATGCATGACAAAACTGAGACACCACACACAGACTCCCAAACACAAGATGATGACAGCACTATGGCAAGACTGAAACACACAAGCAGCATTAGATAAACTGACCCCGTCACACGAGACAGAAAGTTACTGATAGACAGTTACTGACATGCAGAACAGTCACACTGCAGAGACACAGAAGAAAGACATGGGACAGATATAGAAAAGACTACAGACACACAAGGCATACAAGGGAAAGCCTGAGGCTGACACACTCAAACCCAAAGAAATGCAAGAGAAAGCTATGTAGATTACTGAGCCTGAGGCAGACAGACTCAAACCCAAAGAAACACAAGGCATATACGAGAAAGCTATGGGGATTACGGAGCCTGAAGCTGATTCAAACCCAAAGAAACAGACAAGAGACAAGAGAGACATGGGGATTACTGATCTTGAGGCAGACAGACTCATACCCAAAGAAACACACAAGAGAGAGCCATGGAGATTACTGAGTCTGAGACAAACTTAAACCCATAGAGAAACAGGTGAAGTCAAGAACACCAGAATGTCATTTATCCTCAATGTGCAGTTAGCTCCTCAGCTTTTCTGATTGCTGCCACTTTTAGTGCCATGAGCAATTTGTTCTTCCTGTGCTTTTGTCCTGGCTTCATGATAAATCTTGCTGCTCTCAACCGTCCTGGCCTCAAGACGAGTCCTGCCACTCCCAACTCTCCTGGCCTCATGAGTTCTGCTGCTCCCAACTCTCCTGGCCTCATGGGTCCTGCTGCTCCCAACTGTCCCGGCCTCACAACAAATCCTGCCACTCCTAGCTGCCTTTGCCTCAACAAATCCTGCTAGTTTCATCCTCCTTGTACTACTTGGTCCTACCTGCTGGAGTAATCAAGCTAGGATAAGGTGCTACTTGAAATTTACCGCCATACAGCATTATAAAAGATTACTGGAAAGATAATATGAACAGATACCTAGAGTTTTACTGGGATCTTATGAATTTTCTTCCAGACAAAGTCTTCAGTAAGGCTGCCATGTGATAAACCTTGTCCCACTTCATGCTCAATTGAGAGCACAGCTAAGCCTGAAAGTCTCTCCGGACTCATTGATGAATATAGGTATGTCTATGAGTTTCAGTTTAGAAAAGCTGCATTCTGCAGTAGCCACTGTAACAGGTGCAGTCAAATAAATGTGCAGTGAAACGTAAGTATTTAAGTAGATGTCTTGCAAGTGGTTGCAAATGAGGAAATTTAACACAGTCAGTGGTGACAATTCATTATGAAAATTTCAAGAAAGGCTTTTCAGTTTGTGTCCAAGGTCAGAGTCATCTATGTCACAGTGGCCACTTATCCTGTCAGTCAGTTGTTCTTTAAAAGCCTCACAATGTTGGATCAATGTGTCTTCTGCAACTTCATTCAAAGCTTTAATATTTGATAAAAACCCAAAGGTCTTATAAAACTCTGAAAGCTGCTCAAACTGGTCAGTAAATGACTGTATTGCTGTATCCAGCAGCACATTGAAGAACTTTACACAGTTTTACCAGTGGATCCTGTGCAGTCTCATCCTCTCCTTCATAATCTAAGAAGCCCTTTACTTTCCTCTGCCTCTTTTCCGAAAATGTAGTGCTGACACCCAGTTCTTCTGCTGTCTTGGAGGCTTCACCCATGGATCATTCAAATACTGTCTCTCTGTAATTTTTCAGCAGGTTTATAGTTGATGCCAGCACTTTGACACATGTAGAAATATAAACTGAGGGACTCTGCAGAACTTTGCATGATTTACCTCTGTCAATACATTATACCAAACCACTAAACTTACAATGAATTGGTATGACATAAGTTCCGAGCACAGTCCCCTTGCTTGTTGGTATGTTGCAGCATCACTTGTACGTATAGCTTCACCTACCTCTTGTAATGTTTCCATGACTCCCTTCAACTGAAATCATACTGCCTTGACAGAGTCTATCCTACATACCCAATGAGTCCCTGACAGTGGCTTCACAGTAACATTTGTGTCATTTCAAGATCTGCCATCAGCTCATTGATGCTGAACAGAGTAAATAAATGTTCTGCAGACATCCAAAGAATGACACTGCCTGTAGTGATGAATGTGCTCTATCACTAACTATAAGTTATGGCAGGCACATGGCACATAAAAATCCCTTGAATTCATCTGTTTTATCTGGGCCTGCACTCCAGCTTTTCCCCTTCTTCTTGCTGCCATTGTCATATCCTTGTCCTTGACAGTTGATAATGTCCAGTTGACAATGTTGCAGAGTCTGAAGAGGTGCTTCTGTAAGTCCTGCTCCAGTTGTATCATTCACAGGCACAAAACCCAGAACTTGTTCCTCAACTATAGCTGCAGTCCTTGAAATTTCCACATACCTAACTACTACAGTCATTTGCTCTTGATTGCTGATGTCTGGCATGCAATGCAATCAAGAATCACAGAAAAGTACCTAGCATCCTTCACCTTCCCTACAATTAAAGTAGCATTTGAAATCAGCTGGATAATTTCATTCTGGATGCCCTTCCCAAGTTAATAATCCATTATTTCTTTATTCTTAATGTGACGCAAATGTTCAGCCATGATGGAATCAAACTGTGACAAAAGCTGCACTTGGCCTTGGAAATTGCCATTGCCATAGGTGTCCAGGGCATCACTTGTACCAAGGAATGCCATGTTCCATTCCACCAGGTATAGGACAATAGCTATAATGCATTCTAACACACCACACCCAGTGAGTTCTCTTTTTCAACCACTGCTTATCTCCTATCATCCATTGTCTGCTGTTTCCTTCCACTTCTGCATGCGTGCTTCATGCTCTGGTGCTATGTCACGGCTGTGTAAAGCTTTGGACATCCCTCCCTATGCTTTGTAACCACCTGACTTGAGATGATAGTTAGAATGTCCAAATAATTTGCATGCAAAACAAAACAGTGCATCTTTTGAGACTGAATATATCAAACAAGTGTATCTCCCCATTAGACAGCGTATGGAAATAGTTCTCCGATGTAAATCTTCTTTTCTGTTCATTGACTGGAAAGTATGGCAACATCACTTGCACAGGTCCATGCTGAATGGCAGCTACCCTAAAGTGATCCCTTATCAAGTCTGGCCAAGTTCCTGCATCCTCAAAATATACACTTGACACTCCCTGCAAGTCATAGGCCACATCTGTTGTCACTACAGAAGTACAGACTCCATCTGTATCAAACTCTGGTTATCCAGGCAGCACTTCTAAAGTTTAATTCACATTTGTTGACATAGTTTCTCCCATGGTAATGGCTGTAGGTTCACAGGAGGTAGCCTGTGATGCAGCCACAACAAAATGAGCACTTTCTATGGTAAGGACGCTGGGCTCACTGTGGATAGGCTGTAATGTCGAACCATTGTGTTGTCCTGAAGGCAGACTTTTTGCTGAATCCTTCCTCTCTGATGACCCACAGAAAAATTTCTTAATGGATACCCGTCTCTTCACATCCTCAATCCTGTGCTGCTGAAGCTTTCATTTTTGCTGCTCCTGACAAATATGTTGCTTAATTTCTAAATGGGAATGGAAGTAAATCAGAATTACTACACATGCAGACATTGGGTCCTTTTGTCATAATGTTAGTAAAAAGAATTACACTTCAGGTACATGTTATACCATTTTCTTTGGCCTACCCCAGACTGGGTAATGACAAAGGTAACCAATAGACAAAAAGAACTGTAATGCAGGCAACAGGCATAATTGAAGTGTATTACAAAATACATATTGCATAATGATTTGCATTGACATTACTTACTATTGTACCGCAGGCAGAAAGACTGAAGAATGACTAACCAGTAGGCAAAAAACTTAATGAGAAAGGCCAAAATTACAGTTTTAAGTTAAATAGAAAACACTGGAGGTGAACATCAGCTTTTTCTACAACCCCCCCCCCCCCAACCATACATGTGAAAAGGCCCTAAAAGACTTAAAATATTGCTATTACAAATTCTCTGGAACAGGCAAACATTCTACAACATTCTCCCAAGTCCTAACCCTTACTGCTGCCTGCCCTCTCATCACAATAATTCTATTAGACAAAGCAAAATATAATTGCAGAACAAATGTGTAACATCAAGGACAGTTTAAAACATTGCTATGATAAACTTATAAAGATATTAGAATAGCGGGGTTTGCATTAGCATGCATTAAAACAGTACATTATGCAGAATTCTCACAGCCCCCCCCCCCCCCGTGTCTCAACAAAATAATTCTAGATGAAGTAAACAAACTAAAAAAACAAGACAAAGGCATAACATTAGGGATTTAAAGCAATCTATTTATGGACTAAAAGATACTTGACCAGATTTTGCAGGAGCATGCATTGCATGAACCCACATTTTTGATAAGGAACTGACTAAAATTACCAGGCAAACATCTAAACATTTTACAGTATTATAGCATTCTAGCAGCCTTAGGCATCTCTTAACCTTTCAGCTTAACAATTCTAGACAAAGACAAAAATAACTGCAGAACACAGGTGTAACATAAGGGATAGTTTTAAACATTGGTATAATAAATCTGGATGAAGCAAAACCACCACTAGACAAAGGCATTACATTAGGGATTTAAAATAGTGGGCTTATTAACTAATAGCAATGCTAGAATAAGATTTTGTACTAGCATGTGTTGTATATCCCGTGGTGGTGCAGCGGTAGCGTTGTTGCCTCACAGCAAGAGGTTCTCCCGTTCGATTCTTGGCTGGAGTGCAGGGAGTGCCTTCTGTGTGGAGTCTGCATGTCCTCCCCGTGGTTGGGTGGGTGTTTGAAAGATATGCGTAAATGGGCATGCCTTCGTTGAAGGTTGAATATCGAGCTGGCACCTCGGTGTTTGTGAAAATCTACTGCCAATCATTAGTGGACCAGAGTTCTGCTGTGGCGACCCCTAACTGGGAAAAGCAAAAGACAACAACTAGCATGTGTTGCATGATCCCACATTTTTGTGGAAGAACAGACTAAAAATAATAAACATCTGGACATTGTGCAACATTCTCACAGGCCCTGTCAACCTCCTAACTTCTCAGCATAATTCCAGACACAGCCAAATATAACTGCAGAATAAAGGCGTAACATCAGGGATAGTTTAAAACCTTGTTTTGATAAACTTAGATAGCAGAACAGTGTTTGCATTAGCTTGCATTAAGACCAGTACATTCTGCAGAATTCTCACATTATCCTCCCCATATCTCATCACAGCCATTCTGGATGAAGTGAAAACAAAATTAAAACAAGACAAAGGCATAACATTAACAATGTGCGTATACATTGTGTGACCCCACATTTAAGAAACAAACAAAATATATATATATATATAAGGGTCCCCTACTATTTACCGAAACGCCGATTCGCCGACAAAGAAATCACCGACACCAAACGACCGACAACAAAAAGTACCGACAACGCAAAACACCGAACACCATAACACCGAACACCATAACACCGACACACTACACGTAAACAACACAGTACACTACAGGACATATCCACTAGCCCTAACCCAAACCCTAACCCTAAGGTCCGACACTACCGCACACTCTCCCTACCTGCACCCTAACCCTAACTCACTTACCCACCCCTAACCCCAAGCTCCGACACTACGCACACTCTCCCTACCTGCACCCTAACCCTAACTCACTTACCCACCCCTAACCCCAAGCTCCGACACTACCGCACACTCTCCCTACCTGCACCCTAACCCTAACTCACTTACTCACCCCTAACCCCAAGCTCCGACACTACCGCACACTCACCTATCACACACCCTAACCCTACATCCCTCACTATTGCACACTTACCTGTCTGCTCCCTACTCCTAAATCCCTCACTATCGCATACTTACCAGGTCGCTACACATTCCCTTGTCGGTCTTCCGGCTGTCGGGATTCCAGCGTGTCGGTCAACTGCGTTGTCGGTCGCTTGGTGTCGGTGATTTCTTTGTCGTGAATCGTTTGTAAATAGTAGGGGACCTATATATATATATATATATATATATATATATATATATATATATATATATATATATCAGGCAAACATTTGAACATTGCAACATTTTCACAGCCCCTAACAATGCTCGCAACCTCTCAACACAATAACTACGAACAAAGTGAAAAATTATCATAAAACGAAGTCATAGCAACAGGGATAGTTATAAACATTAATGGTATATGCAATACTAGCATAACAGAGTTTGCATTAGTAGACATTAAAACATGTATACATTCTGCATTATTCTCACAGCTGCTACCCCCATCCCAATATTAGGGATTTTAAACAATGTACTTATGAATTAATAAAAATGGTAGAACATGTTTTGCAGTAGCATGCATTGCACAAACCCACATTTTTGATGAGGAACAGACCAAAAATACCAGACAAACATCAAATTGTGCATTAACGTGCATTAAGACATCAGTACATTTTGCAGAATGCTTACAGCCCCTAACCTCCAATGTCTCAGCAAAATCATTCTATATGAAGTGAAAAAATAAAAACAAGACAAAGGCGTAACATTAACAACGTGCTTATACATTGCGTGACCTCAGTTTTTTAAGAAACAAACAAAAAATATCAGGCAATCATTTGAAAATTGTACAACATTCTCACAG
Organism: Protopterus annectens; assembly: GCF_019279795.1. NCBI lineage: Eukaryota > Metazoa > Chordata > Ceratodontiformes > Protopteridae > Protopterus > Protopterus annectens. Next base: position 80,961,948 of record NC_056742.1, read on the forward strand.
CCCCTAACCACGCTCCCAACCTCTCAACACAATAACTAAGGACAAAGCAAAAAATTATCATAGAATAAAGTTGTAGCATCAGGGATAGTTATAAACATTACTGATATACACAATACTAGCATAACAGGGTTTGCATTAGTATACATTAAAGCATCTTTACATTCTGCAACATTCTCACAGCCGCTAACATCCCTCCCAATCTCTCAGCACAATAATTCTGGACATAGCAAAAGTTGCATAACAAAGGCATACCATCAGAAATAGTTGTAAATAGTGCCGGTATACATACAACAATACTAACATAATACAGTTTGCATCCTTATACATTAAAATAACCTCTGTACTTTCTGCAGCATTCTCACAGCCACTATCTCCCCACTACCAATCTTTCAGCACAATTATAGACAAAAAAATAAATCAATGAACATTCTTGTGCAAGACTGACTAAAAAGACTGTATCAGATGTGGAAATTAATTATCACAGACAAGCCTCCCTTTCTCAATCTCTTAGCAGATGAATTCTGGACAAAAGTAAATTAAACTGTTACAACCACAGCCTCTCACCTCCCAATTCTTTCAGCACAATAACTCTGCACAAAAAAGTAATACAATCATCTTCCTAGGTTACCTCTCCCCCCTACAAAAAATAGAGTTAAAAATAAATGCCAAAACGTACTTTTTATGCACTTGATAGAAGTATGCTACTAATCTTCTGCTTCCGCTTCATGATAGTAGACTGATCTGCTGCTTGCTTCCCCTCCACACAGACCAGACCAGTTGTGTCCTTTTAAATTGCCCTTAACAGGACAGTTTTTCAGATCTTTTAGAATTTGCTCTTACAAGGGCAGTTGAAAATACCTTGACTTGTCACTCCTGGAAAACTTGAATCCGCTGTACATCCTGCATTCTCAGTCCACACATTGCTAATCCACAGCCCTGATCAATCCCCTGCTGATAAAATGCAAAGCAAACTCCTCTCTTGAAAAACAAGACGAGAAGTGATGCTTGCTACATACACATGCCTTTTTAAAAGCAGTTGACACAGGAAGCGCTTTGTAAGGGCCAGTTAGGTCCTTGTTCATCACATCCCTGTAAAAAAAAAAAAACTTACTTCCCTGGTTGCTGCAGCCAGTCAAGCCTCTTGCTTTACTGAAGCAGACCTGATTGAGTACAACTGACAGACAAGTTAAAAAAAAATCTGAAAAAAGTTTACTATCATGCCATGACATCACACAGTTGTGTGGAAGTCCATGATGTGCTGAGGAACAAACTGAGGAGATGGAGAAACCTGCAGCTGCTGCATAGTGGCTCTCATTCACAGGGAGATAATTGGGGGGGGTCCTTGTGGCTGTGGGTTCCTCGGGTGCATGGACCTGTTTATCCTTTGTGTCCACTCTTCCAAAGCTAGCATGTCCTTGATGATGATGAGACACCCATGCTTTGGCAGATACATGGCACATGTAGAAGGAGCCTTCTCTGAAATTCCCCAACCCTCCTTCTTCAGAGGAAATGGAGAAGACCTCTGGCAGCTTTACTTCCCTTCCCTGCATGAAAATTACAGAGTCGCAGATTAAGGGGTCTTTAGCAATAACTTTGCATACTATATGGTATCAGTAAAATCTATTAACTTCACTGGAGATCCTGAACTGTGCACAGTTAGGACTCCTGCATGATATGCATGGCCAAGAATGGTTGCCATTGTGACTTGGATGGACCAGGATGTAAAAGAGACACCTAATGTTTTTCTGCTCTCTTTGGCAAGCTAATGTCATTTTTACTAAAAGCCATGCATATGCAAATGGGCTTGAAAAGCATAAAACTCCTTACACATTTAAATGGATTTTTTATGCTGTGGAAGGTCTTCATTCATGTCCTAATTATCCTGTCCAAAGAGAACTATATCTCCATATATGGAATCTAAAAATCTCTGCCTTTGTCTCACTCTGATAGAGACACTATAGGGGAAGACAAGTCATCGAGGGCGCACAGATAGTGGTAGGTACAGATGTGGCAGTGGTGTCCTTGTGGTATCAAAATGACACCCAGAGATATAATTAGCCTTGGAAGGTCTGGACAAGAAAACTTTTCCATGGTCATATGCACTCAAGAGTCTGGAGGAAGAGAAACAACTCAACTCATTCTATCAAAACAGGCTAATGGGTAAAAATTAGGGGGTGGGGGCAGTGCGAGCTTTGGCATTCATTGGGTGAAAGGATGCAGAAAGTGATGGGCAGAATAAGTAGAGCTGTACATGGAGAAAACAATAACTAGTGGTGTTTCATATGGCTCATTGCTGACCTGTCCTCTTCAAGGAATAGACTGACCAACTACATAAAACAAAGTTCATCCCTATTTATATTCAAGTACAACTTAGATCAATGGATGAGAAACAGAAAATTTATACCAGGACTGCTCCCTGTGCTACTAATGGACAGAGGCAGCTCCTAAACACCTTATGTCATGCACGGGTCTCCACAAGTTATCGATGGCATAATCCTAGTTATTCTCATTAGGGGTAATATATAATTATTGACCATGGGGTGCATAAAGCCAATCTATAACCAAATGGAATAGGTTATTTGAGCTCAAAAAGGGTAACTGGCTAGTCTTAAAATGGTCTGCAATGGCAGCTAGCTTAGTACTTACCTATGAACTAAAGGATTATATGTCAGACATAACGTTGATGATGGAGAACAGCAGTGGCCTGTTTTAGATGTCTCCAAACTGGGACTGACATAATGAAATGCATAGGAGTTAGCATGAAAGATGATTTTCTGAGACTAGTCATGGTGACATTCAGCATTTGGTAAAAAGGTTTTGAATCCTGCATCAGACAAGAGTAGAGCATTCCATGTCATATGGCTCTGAGGATATTTTTCTGAGCAGAAGATTCTCCTATTGCACAAACCTAAGGACAATTATCTTGAAGTAGGAAATTGCAGCACCCCAGCAGAGAAAGCTTCTTTCTCTTAATTAGAAACAGGAGAAATTTTGGCTAGAAAATGAGAATTCAGTACTGCTATTCGTGAGTAAATAGGACAAGTTTAAATCAACAATATTTTGCTGGATGAAATGTATGCTATTTCTAAAGAGATGACAATACAGAATCAGACAGAATTCCAAGATAACAAAATTGAGGTGTTCAGTCATTAAGGATAAATATATAACATCCATCCTCAACCTCTTTTTTTCCCGTTTTCCACATGGGGTCAGGGTGACACTTCAACAGTGACAATCATCGAGAGCCAAGGATCACACAGTCGGGTGGTTATCCCTGCCAGAGTTGTAATTCCATATCACTCACATACAAGCATACTTATACCTATGATCAATTTAGAGTGTCCAATTTGGAATGTGGGAGGAAACCAGAGCACCCATAAAAAAAAAAAAAAAAAAAACAGCAAGAACACAGGATTGATATCTAGACTCTGAGCAGAGAACTGAACCATTTAACCTCTAGTTTGGGTTTCATTCTGGTTAATCATAGTACCATGCCAATGAATGCATCCAAAAATACTTACCACTTATTAGGCATTTCATAGAACATACAGAAATACTGCTTCATCCAGATATTGTGAAATCTGATGCATTTAAAATATTTCACTGTTTATCTTTCAGGTACTATTTTATTGTAATTTTCCTATGGACTAGTTGGAACAATTCAAAGTCTGGTACCTATGCACAGACTAAAATTATCTGATTAGTTTTAATGAACATCTTGAGTATGTCAAGGATACCCTCTTTGTGCATCTTTGTTTGCATACTACTGTATAAGTTACAGAAATGTTGTTCTGAAATTAATATTAATAATGCACAACATGCAGCAATGGCATACACAAATAATTTAGCAATTGTGACAGTTAAGTACTAGCACATTATAGGAAAAATATAAGAAATTCTTGTTCAGGTCCAAGAAATAATATAATATTAAACCAGCTTTGCTATATCAAAATGCTTTCTATATCACAACACTATCAGTTGCCTTTCAATTTGATTTGATTAACATAATGCATGGTGCCCAGTTTAAAAAGGTAAGGTAGTATACATACAATCATTAGTTTTCATTGACTGATAAAAGAATTAATAAACACAGCAGTAAATTGTTGTCATTAATTGGAGCTGTAAATTTAGTTAAGATATGTGTGTGTTGTCTCTTATTTGGTAGCAACTGGTACAATCAATTAAAATGAATTTTCACATTTCCGTGGATGTTTGGGTCCATCTCATATTGCAGGGTCCATGGTTACTGCTCCATTTGAACAGTACAGTCACTCATTTCCAAATATAGATGTACGTGATTACACAGACATTCTTGAATCTAGTCCTTCTATAGCATCAACAAGATTTTGCTCATAACACTGTAAAAATAATTTTGTGCAAGGTTCTTATTGTTTGGGTATTGTATAGTGAAAATTACAATTGTTGTAGGCTATTATAAAGTATATATATATATATATATATATATATATATATATATATATATATATATATATATACACACACACACACACACACACACACCTATATATACATATATATATATATATATATATATATATATATATATATATATATATATATTAAGCAGCTGTATTTTCTTTATTTCAGTTTTTATATACCATCCCAGACTCTGCGGCACAAAGAGATAAATCCCTGACTATGACACATTTGACCTGAGATGGGTTAGTGGTTCAGACATTAAATGAACCAGGCAGGGGAGGTTGGAGTATGCTGGATCACACATCTTTGAGAGGGGAGAAATGATGGTCCCCACGGCCAGCTCCTCCTGTGTAAGCAAAGGTTTAGGTTTGCACATTCCCAATTGCTGTAGCACCAGGGTACATGGGCTTGGCAATCCTAAGCCTGGTCATGGTAAATTTGAGTGACATGGTATGTATGAATATGTACATATCATGGGAGGGATGCTCCCATGTGATAGAGCTGCCCATTTTAGCTACCAGGGGCAGGGTAGAGTCACTGAAGCAAAATTTGCAAAATCTGCATGCATGATCATTTATGAGATTATCCCCTTCCCATTGGGTGAAGGAGGACTGACTCACAGATCACAGTTAAGTTTGATAGGCAGCAGATAACAGTCAGAAAGACAACTTTTTGTATACCATGAACTGAATAAAAAGCATTAGACCTTTTCCCATCATCTGTTTTGCAGTTTTTCATTTTGATAAAGTAACTAGGAATAATATTTTGAATAATAAAGTATGTGCAGCTAATGCAGCTTTATGGAAAAGAGGTATAAACTATTTCTGTTATACTCAAAATATCTATATGAATTAGAACCAATAACTAATAGGAAGAAACAGATTTATTTGACTTCTATTATTTTTACAGCCCACAAAAATGTAATTCTTCCTTCTAAATCCAAACGAGAAACTACTTTGAATAAGAAAAAAAAAAAAAATGAAGCAAGAACTTTGATTCAATATTTTATACATGTTACGAAGACACACATTTTGTTATAATGTCATTATGTAGAATAAACTTACATATGGCAGTCACTATTCACCGGTGAAATTTATTTAGGTTAATTATAACAGCGATACCAGATGTTGGCAATGTCTAGCAGAAAATTAAGGCACTTTTCACCATTAGGTGGATTGTCATCAACTGAAAACATGCTGATGCAATGCACATACAATATGACTCCTTTTTGTCTAGATGCGCTGCTAGTAGATATACTAATCTTTTTTACATTACATTACATAAAGATTAATATAGCTTTAACAACTATAGCGAAAAAAGCTGTGAATTTTAGATGACGGGAAAGCTTTCCATAGTCCATCATTTTGTCTAAACAAATGGTAGCTTGCTATTTATGGTATATAACTTGACAATGGGATTTATAATAGCTTTTTGATAACTTTGGTAACTATGACAGCCATAGTATTTATGAAAAATCATCAATCTTAACTTAATGATTTCATGGGCTGTCATAAAGGTTATTATTTCAAATGCTGATTTCTTGAGGTTATACTGGACAGTAGGTATTCTGCTCTTTATCATTTGTTTTTCTCTTTTCCTATTTTAATCAATGAATGTGTGTATACATGTATAATAATATCTACATATGGAATATATAACAATTCTAACAAAAATATAACAAAGAGTCTGGGTATAATGTGAAATAGTTCAGCACACACTGTCTACATTTGGTTGGCTTTACAATATTCAGCTATTTTTCCTGGGGATATTTAATGCTGGGTACTTTCAGTATGTTTCTCTGTTCTTCTGTTATGTATGTGCCATCAGAGTATCAATTGTAGTTCTTGCAGTAAAGTTCTTATTTATTAATTTAAAGTGATACATGAGTGAATTAGGAAATTTTTATGTGAGGAAACCTTGATATGCATTATGCTGATGTCTGCACATCAGCAGCACTTTTATGTCTTACCAAAAATTTAAACTGATGAAACAAAACTGATCCAAACAGGAAATAAATAGCCTCTATTTCCAATCAGTAAAAAAAAAAAAAAAAAACACAAAATTTCAAACACTGAATAGTGGTACTGTTATGGAAAATGGAAAGAGTTTTTAGTAACATAATGTATAAGTAAGCTTGGGAGTAGGGTCAAGAATAGGGTTTGTACATATGAGTAATGTAGTATACTGCATGTTTGTGTGTGTGTGTGTGTGTGTGTGTGTAGATGCTTATGCACACACACACACACACACACACACACACACACACAGAAATATATATATATATATATATATATATATATATATATATATATATGAATACATCATTGTTTGACAATGAAAAGGATGGCAGACAAATGGGTGACAAAAACTGAGAGAACAAGGATGTATGAGGATTCGACAAAGTCAGGTTCGATGGGATTTGATAATGTGAGTATTCGATGTTTTGAAGTAGATATATATATATATATATATATATATATATATATATATATATATATATACATATATATATATATATATATATATAGATATATATATATATATATATATATATATATATATATATATATATATATATATATATAATCTACAAACACACACACACACACACACACACACACACACACACATCTATCTATCTATATGTATATATATATATATATATATATATATATATACATAAAACATACATGCACAATATATATATATATATATATATATATATATATATATATATATATATATATATATATATATATATATATATACATACATGTATACACACATGGATCTACTTTGGAAGGTCAAAATTCCAAAACTTCGAAATTCAGTCTGCCAAGACCAGAATATCGAAGTTTCGGAACTTTGAAACTTTAGTAAAATAAAAAAAAAAATTATGTTTTTGGAGTGGGGCAAGCTCCTCTGCACCCCACACCCCCTGCTAAATAAATATACCATCACAGTGAGGAAAACGGTAATTTCCCATTCTGCGCTGTATGGCGATCTCCATTCAAAACATTTGAAGTTTCAAAACTTTGATCTTTTGGTCTCGACCATGTGCAGTTCGAAGTTTTGAAACTTCGAGCTTGTGAAGGGAATCCATACACACACACACACACACACACACACACACACACACACACACACACACACACACACACACACACACACATATATATATATATACATACACACATGCACACACACACACACACACACACACACACACATATATATATATATATATATGGGTCTACTTCAGTAGACTGATCACTTTCTTACCCGGCACCTAGTTGCCTGAGATGAGAAGACTTACACCTTCACAAGACCAACATCCGGAAGACCGATGTTCCACACAAGGTAAGTAACTGCTTGGTCATTTTGTTGAACTTTGACCTTACCCCCACAGTAGTGCATTCTCAGAGTTGGTATATTTAGTTAGGGCCCCCCACATCGTTGGGTTTAGTTTTGCTTAGTTTAGTTACTTTAATCGGGATGGCCAAGCGGGTACTTACCTCGCGTGAAACATTGGTCTTCTGGATGTCGGTCTTGTGAAGGTGTCAGTCTTCTCGTCTCGGGCAACTGGGTGTCAAGTAAGTAAGCAGCCGGTCTACTGAAGTAGACCTATATATATATATATATATATATATATATATATATATATGTGTGTGTGTGTGTGTGTGTGTGTGTGTGTGTATCTTTATTTATATTCTTTATATACATGTATATATACATGAGAGACTACACTACTGATGTAGTTCTTACTCTGACTGTCATACTGTGGACCACCTGGTGTACCATATTTGGGCAAAGGGATTTAGGAAAAGCAGATGTTTCTTTCAGAAAAAAAATATGCTTTTTCCCTTTCCCAAAGTTAGTACAGCCATGGAGAAAGTATATTTGGAGAAGTGGGGTGCTGGGATAGAACCTCTACATAAGATTGTTCAGGGAGGCTAGTGTATTGGGCCAGCTTTATGTGGCAGTCATCTGAGTAAGTTGTACAATGTAAGCTTTATGCTCAGAATGGAAGAGCTGAGTCACTAAGTAAGAGGAATAGACTGCATTGCAGACATACATAACCAGATTGCCTGCAGATGAAGTGGGAGAGGAACCTCAGATTTGTTTATAATTACAGGGGCATGTTGTTTTCTGGTGGAAGCAAAGTAATTAATTGCCTGTTTACAGTATTCTCCTTTTAGGCATAGCAATAAACAAGTAGCACACCTTTTTGATTTTGTAGTGGTACTAGCTGTTTTAGTTCTTCTTGGGAAGAACTACGTGTTCACTACTAGGCAATAAAGAAAATTGCCAATGTTTGCCTGCTTATAACATAATGTAAAGGGCAGGAATGTGAATAAACAGTCGTATAGACATGCCTGTTGTGCAATATTTTTTGTAAACCAGGAATTACAGTTAATACAAAGGATGTGTGTACAGTTAATACAAAGGATATGCATACATAGTGTCCAATTGTTTGTCTTTGTATGATTAGAATACAGATTACTTTAAATCACATAAGGATCCTTCCATTCTACATACTGTCTAATGCTCTTATGATAAAAATTAGGGATGGGAAAAAAAGGCATTTTTCTGTCTGAAACAGTTGAATAATACTTGAGGGGTCTAAAAATCTTTACAAAGTTTTATCATCATTTCCGGCACATTCCTATCCTCTCAGATGAACACAATATTGATTGTGACTCGGGTACAAACTAGTATATACTGACCTCCTTTTTATCCACTGATACTGTTGTGAGTCCTGAAGCTGAAGTAGGTTTTGGAAGTTAGTTATGCTTGGTATTTTAAACTGAAAGTTCAAAAGGGTAAGCTACTCATTTGTAACATAATCCTTTTTTCCTTGTCTAGACGTCTCAAAACTATGCAGAAATGGCAATATTTTGATACTAAACCAAGTTGTCCCTTATACCAGAAGGTGGCAGCAAAGTACCAGTAATATGACAAATAAATCATTGTAGTCGAATTTAGTATTCAGGATTAAACAATAAATAATTCCTTTTAATGAAGAAAGAGCAGGGGAAGTGGCCAGATATTTCTAAAGTTCAGATGTAGAAGCTAAGATTTTATACTCATAACTGATTTCCACACTCAGCAATGGAATATCCTGAATATGTGGATTTGCACAAACTAAAATTTTCATTGAAACTTGGATAGCTAGTAATATAACATGCATATACTAATGTTACCCAGTTACAGTGGCTTACGCTTCATCTTTTTTATTTTATACTTCTTTTTTTTTCATCATATTTCTCACATTCAGTGCTGGAAGCTGCAGACAATGATGGTATTACAAACGGAAAAAATATATCATTTAGTATTAGTTTAGTATTATCCATTGTTTGCAAATATTAACAAAACAATAAAACTGTATCATCTCAAGATGGAACCCTTGAGATGTAAAAAATGCTACCCTCAAAAATTAATTTCTGCAACATTTCTGTTGTAATACACTGTTACGTTATTTGCTCCAGACTGATTCAGGATTAGGGCAAATACGTGATCATTTTTTGAGTCATATATCTTATTCCATTAAACTATATTATGTTATTTATAAGATTTTAGTCAGCCTATATATATATATATATATATATATATATATATATATAAAACCTATCTCTAACTCTCTAGTTCACTACAGCTAAGAAGCGGAAAAGCAGAAATACAAGTGTCTTACAGGTGTAGTCTTACTTAAGCAACTTGCCTTACCAAGATTCCTTATAAAAAGGTAACAAGGATTGTATCTCCTATTATCACGTCCCACTACATTTTTCTTTACCTATTATTCCTTATGGAGAGATGCTGCATCCACATGAAATCTGCTGGGAAATAAAATATTACAGTTTCTTTTACTCTTAGATGCTGACACAAGTATTTACGTAGCAGATGAAAAGCAATGTATACTTTAAACTTCATCAGTATGTGAAAAATATGTTTCTTATCCTGACGATCCCTGTTCCTCTCCAACTGTTCTTCATTTGGGTAACATTTTAACAGTAGTATGTAAAATATTAAAAATAAAACTGATGGTCCTAAGTGGCCAAGTGACCACTATAGATAATATCTAACTTGCTGTTTCTATACCTATTATTATTAGCATAGTGAAATGCTGCCATTTGTACAGAGATTTAAGATGGCATTCAAGTTAATGCATTTCACAATGAGAGACACAAAATGAAAGACAAGAGTCCCTTGTGTCAAAGAGAAATAGCCATTCAGTGTCAATTCATTTGTATGCCAATGTTACCCATATTTGTGCCTAAGTATAGATAGAATTGTATTAAAAAGCAAAGCAATGTCTTTCCTTTTCCCGGTTAGGGTTCACCACAGTGGATTACCGATCCACAGATTGATTGGCAGTGGTGTTTTTATAGTGTTGAGTTGCTAACCTGGCACCCAGCCTTCAGAGGAGGCACACACATTCAACTACCTGCATGTCTTTAAAACACAGAAGGAGCTCCCATCGATAATTAAAACAGAGAACCTCTTGCTGGGAGGCGACAATGCTAAATGCTGCACCATTGTGACCTGTCACAGACAAAATTATATTAAACTAATCTTTTAATGAATTAATGACGTCTGTAAAAAGATTTTCAGAAACTTAATAATTAGGTAAAATTTTGGTTGAATTCTGTTCATATTTCATATATCGCTTTTCCTAATCTATTACCTATATGTTAAATAACTTTCATCTGTTTTTGAGTTTGTCATTCAAACTTATTCCCAGCTTGAACCATAATTTGCTTTGAGATTTCATTATCTATTTCCAAAGGGAAAACAAAACATTTGGGGCTATAAATACTCTGTTTCTTTAGGTAGGGACAAAGCAAAGCACTGAAGATGTAGTTCTTTATGCAGTCTTGTTTAACTATTAGCAATGCAGACAAGAAGTAAAGAGGTGAATGCTTACATTTTACTTGTGATTCTGAACATGTCATCAGCTCTTAAAGGAAGGCTTAAATAATATATGTAGGCTAGAAGTCCAAACTTCTCTCTTTTATGTCAAGATTTGTACATTATGAAACATGTCATGCTTTTGTGTTTATTCAGTGATGTCTGAGATAGAAATTTGAAAATCTAGCAGTCTGCTTTCCCCGTCATTCACATTTAATGACAGAAAAACATTGGACACTAACACACACCGGCTCCAGATGTGTGTATATCTGTCTATCTCTCTCTCTCTCTCTCTCTATAGATATATATATATATATATATATATATATATATAGGGTCTATATCGCATAGTCACAGTTGCGTAACTTTGAACACCTAATGGTCGAACCATTATGTTCGAAGTTACATACCTTCAACTACCTAAAAATAAAATACAACGGACAACAAAATAAACTGTTGTATGCACCCCGTACATAGGAGGCTCTGCCACACAACCCCCAATACTTAAACATACCAACTCCGAGATCGCACCACATTGAAGTGAATGGAAACCTCCGCCTATGGAGATTTCCATTTACACGCTCGAACTTTTACAAATTTGAACATATGGTCTCGACCATATGTGGTTTGAATTTGTAAAAGTTTGATGACGTGATAGGAACCCTATATATATATATATATATATATATATATATATATATATATATATATATAAATATATCTAATATATAATATATAATATATAATATATATATATATGTAGATATATATATATATGTATATATATATATATATATATATATATATATATATATATATATATAAATCTCTCTCTCTATATATATATATATATATATATATATATATATATAGATATATATGTATATATATGTATCTAGAGAGAGAGAGAAAGAGAGAGAGAGAGATAGATATATCTATCTACCTATAAGAAATACCACCTCATGTCTTCCCTGAAAAGAGGCTTCTAGCCTATTTTGACTAACCCAGTGACAAAAGATAAATAAATAAGTAAATAAATTAATTAATTAATTAAATAAATAAAATATTGATGCATTCATATTTTTGTATAATATAAACTGTGATGTGTAATCCCTCAACATTGAAAAAGCTTTTGCGAAACCCTGGTTCCTGGGTCTGTTGTAGGAATTAGCCTTTTTCTCTTTGGAGAATAAAATAATTCATGTGAATGTTGGAGAACTGTTTTTTGTAGGATATTTTGGAGAGATATTGTTGTTTTCTTTTTGGAAGCATAAGAAACAGCTGCAGCTATTGCAATCACTAACTATTTTTTAGCAATAACCTATGACTGAGTGTAGGTATCACAGGATTAACCCACAGTTGGTATGGTTTGATAACAAGTGCAAAACTTCAGCAAAGTTTAAACATTTTGAAGGACAGAGAAATGTATTAGGAAAATGAGGGATGCTCTGCTACATTCTGGACAGATGAGACATAAGAGCATTATGACAAATCTTATTATCAGTAAATATACCCTTTAACTGTCTAGAATTTTACAGAGTGTCCTGATTTTTTAATCCCTTGTAAATTATTGAAAGATTGTTTTTTTGTAAGCATATCCTAATAGAAAGTCTAGCTCCATCATAGTTTAGTGGCTGCACTTTTTTTCTGTTGGCACATGCTTGATTTACAACGGGAAAACTGGTCGGGCTGTCCAATCATTGTGCTCTTTTTTTAATAGTAATGACCCATTGTTGTATAATTCTTATTTTAGAACAGTGCTGAATACTTGAAATGTATATCGGTGGAACACAGACTCATAAAAAAGTATTTTAAAATATTTTAAGATACAGACAATGAGTTGGAATCGAAAATTATGTAATGTTGAAGTATAGGTAAGGATTCACAGAATATTAATGAGAGAAGGACATATAATTTATGTGCTAGCTCAGTAACATATTGTGTATAAGACCTGCTTCTAAGACCAAGCTTTGATGACCAAAATCAGAATAAATCTATTGTTAGGTACTAATGGTGTTATTTTTCCACTAGCAGACTGCAGCTTAGGTTATTCAAGGGTGCCGTAACTGGTCTGTAGTAATGCTTCCTTGACTTAGGTATGTTGATTTATTTAGTTCTGTTTGCACTAAGGAGATACTTGGCAGAACAATAATGTCTCTTAGATTGTCAGTATGTATTTAAAAAAATAAATTCAGTAAATGATGCATTAAAATAAAACAGAAAAAAAAAAACAACAGTTATGCTTCTCTTATGATGCAGTAACATTTGGCTGCACGTGAGTGATTCTGAGTACCAAACTGCTGAGCCTGCCTTTTATTTTCAGTCTGCAGGAGTAGTACTTTTTAACAGAGAAGTAAAATAAAACAACAATCAGTGGGATTTCATCAAATTGATTTGTAGTGGTGTAAACAGTATCTATCATATTTTCTCTGACATACAGCGCTACTACTGGGAAAAGCCTATCTTTGGAATACATTTCTTCCACAAGTGTCTTGTGAGAGAGTTAAACTGGAATGTGACCTTTATTATACCAGTGAAATAATGTTTTTTATATAAACAGTGGATATTGTATCCTTTTAATGTTTAAAGGCAATGACTTAACTTTACATCATGTTTCTGCAGGTAAAGCCAGCTATGTTTGGGAAAAGGGAGCCCTAAGGTATATGGTCTTTCAAAAGGCTGGTCAGTTCATATGTTCTTTTGCTTTTGAATGACTGATCAATTTAACCTCCAGGAGTCTGAAACATGGTTAACATCTTCACAGACCTACAGGGACTAATCCTTTTCCAGACAAGAGAACAAAGGATATGCTAAGATTGCTCAGGTCTCCAACAGATACAGGACAGGATAATCTGCTGTTCAGAAAAAAAAAAGTGAAATTAGTTATGACATTTCTGCCTAGCAAAATATGAGAGTCATTTTGTGACAGAAAAAAGGAGTAATATTCTTGTGTTAACCCACCCAAAGCTTTGCATTGTGATTTATGGTGGCAGGGAGTTGAGACAGGTATCTAGAGATGGAAATAGAGAGAGAGAGAGAGAGAGAGAGAGAGAGAGAGAGCAAAAAATGCAGGAGATTTCTTCAAGTGTCTGTAAGTGGGCCCCATATCTGACTGGGGCTATTTCTGTCTTGAGATAGTAGAGACATTGACAAATTAATTAGTCATAGCATGCAGTGAGCAGAATGAAGATGGCAGCTGAACTACAATGCGTAATCTCTGCTGCAAAGACCAGAGTCTGATTATGATGAGCTCATGGAGAGTGTACAATGCATGTACCTAATTGCTAGTACTGACATAAACAAATAAACGTATCACTACTAAGTGTTGATCTTCTGACCTGAAATTGTCACTTGTATCGAAAACGTGCATTCAGTATAAAATGATATGCGTTACTATGACATGTCTGTAAACATTGTGTTTAGACTTATTCCTTGCCAGAGGTTGCCTGGTACCTGTCCAGAGGGTTATTTAGATAATTTTATTTTTCTATTTCCTACTAAAATGAAAAAAAAAACTTTTTATCAAATGCCTGTCTAGTGTTTCTGTAGTATCTGCTCTATGGCGCTATGCAATCTGACCATCTCCTACAAAAAGTCAGATTTAACTTTTTGTTGTTTTGTTAACTTACAGCAGTAACAAAGGAGAGCCACAATACATGAATGATGATTCTGTGTCTAACTAAAAATACATTAAAATGTACTGATCTTATACAACACAATACAGCTGTACTCTTTACATGTTAACTAATATGGGGTATTGGATTGCATTCCATAATGCTGCACATTGCAAAATCCTTTAAATATTTTGCATATTTTGTGCCAGTAGTTTTACTAAGTACCTGTATTCATTTATAATCCAGATTCTGCTGTTACCATGTCAGTAAACTCATAAAAAGAGCAATACACATGCAAACTGCATCAGATTTTGTCTCTGATTAAACTACCTTAAAAAATTGTTAGTGCTATGTAATATTGATCATTTGAGTGAAAAACATGATTAATACAGGAAATGTACATGTGTGAGCATTTTTTGCAAAGTTTATTTTAGATTTAAACAGGTCACAATAGCAAAGGAAGGCTATGTGCTATAGTTACAAATGAACTGCACCACCCATGAGCAATATATTTCACACATAATACCAGTTACAAAAAATGAAAACCTTACTGTTAGAAAAATGTTCTAGCTCTTCAAACCTTAGCATACAAAACAGGCTTAAGCCCTGTAAGTGTAACTATATACCTTTCATATAAGTACAGTTCAGTCTGTAAAGCATCTTCATAAAAGCAGGGTGTCTGCCTCTATTGTCACATACAGTACCCCTCATCCAAGTCAAGGAACCTGCTCACCCACAAAAACTCCCAATATTTCCATTCCTTATCACTACCTCTTGGAAAGAGATCTATGTATATGCAGCCCAGTGCTGTAGCATTCTATCAACTTTCAGTAATGTTCATCCTATCGGATAAAATAAATAATTCACACCACGGTTGGATGGATTTGTGCAACTACTAAGTTGTGCATCACAGAAGATGAGTAACGTACTTCAGGAAGCACAGGTCTCAGCAACTGTAGCTGTGCTGCTGGTAGTGTGACAACAACCAGATTCCAGCTGCAGCATTTGTACATTTCTGTCAGCTGAATTTGTACAAACCCCAGAAATATGCACACATCTGCTATCGATATGTTATACAGAAACACTCCACCTCAAGGTCCAGTGTCTTCCAAAATACAGACATATGCCATGTGGTCTTATATTGTTCTGCTGTCTTAATTACACAAAAAGTACTTTCATTTCATTTATTGTTTATTCTTTACAGCAAAGGCAGTACCATAATCTATGTACATGCTCAAAAGCCATAAACCATATAATGCTAAACAACAAGCAACTTGCGCTAAATAATACATCTATTCAAAAGCTATTTCTAGCTATATTTTCCCATATACAGTTATGGTTTCACAAATGTTTAGATGTGCAAATAGATTCTGAAAAAAGACTAATTTCAAAGTAGCCTATTGTTGTGTTATGGCTTTCCTACAAAAAGACATAATACAGAGGGAAAATACTGAAGTTCTAGTAACACAATGGAGTACTGGGAAGCAATTGTTATGTTGAATTTTGCAGACAAATATGAAATAACCTGAAAAGAAACATCTATCCAGTTAGGTAAGGAGGATATGTCAGTCTAAATAGATATTTAGATCAATCTCTCTCTCTTTCTTGCTATATATGTATATATATAGACAGATAGAGGTACAGCTACAGATATAAAACTATAATGCATAAGCTAGCCGGCATGTAACATACCAATAAAAGACTGGAGAGAGTATGTCTCTACACTGCCTTAGATAAATTAATGAAACTGCACATTGTATAAATAATTAGATCATGTTCCAAATTAGGCACCAGTAATGCCATACTCAGCAATCTCCCAGAAGCTAGTATCATTAAAATCCTCTTTCTGCTTAGCTGAACCACATTTCCAAATATTTTATTATTCAATTCATGAGAATGAGCAAAAGATACATATTAACCCAAAGCAAGACCAAAGTATGCCCATAGGTACCTACTCTAAGCTTATGATATTTAGACTTCACAAACACTCAAACACACACACACACACACACACACACACACACACACACACACACACACAAACACACACACACACACACACACATACACACACACACACACACACACACACACAAACACATGCATATAAAATGAATGTCAAGTATCAAACTGAAAAAGAAACATCTTTTTTCTGGGGGGGGGGTTAACCTCTTCCACCCCCACACCTCCCTGCTAATTAAATATACTAACACCAATATTGCACTACAGTGGAGAAAGGACAAATTCCCCAAGCCACACTGTACCTCAGTCTCAGTTCCCCTTAACTGATCTGCATTTGAAATTCTGAAGTTCATTTCAAATTTAGCCATTCCATCTTCTGTACCATCAATCATGTGAATTATGTCCGTATATATATATATATATATATATATATATATATATATATATATATATATATATATATATATATATATATATATATATATATATATATATATATATATATCTATAGGTCTACCTGAAAACACCGACAACGCAGAATGCCGACAACGAGAACACCGACACCGGTCAACAACGGAGAAGACCGACAGTTGAGAATCCCAACGCTGAGAACACCGACATGTTAAGGTAAGTGTGCGATAGGGACGGACGTTAGGGTCAAGGTATGGGTAAGGTAAGTGTGCAATAGTGACGGAGTTTAGGTTTAGGGGCGGGGTAAGTGAGTTAGGGTTAGGGTGCGGGTAAGGTAAGTGTGCGATAGTGATGGACTTGAGGGTTAGGGGCAGATTAAGTGAGTTAGGGTTAGAGTGCTGGTAAGGTAAGTGTGTGATAGTGATGGACCTTAGGGTTAGGGTTTGGGTTAAGGTTAGAGCATAGATAGCTGTGTTTGTAAGGTTTACTGTAGATTTGTAAGGTTTTTGGTGTGCTTGTGTTGTGTGTGTGTTTTTTGGGAAAGGTATTTGTTTTGTTGTTTGTCGGGATTTTGTCGGGCATGTGAAGTTTTGTGTTTTTGAACTTTTTTTTTTCGGTGTTTTCATGTCGGTTATCTCATTGTCGGCATTCTGCGTTGTCGGCGTTTTCAGGTAGACCCATATATATATATATATATATATATATATATATATATATATATATATATATATATATATGGGATCGGTACTGATCCCCGAAGGAACTTTTCACCGAAGCACAAATAGCCGGGCATACTTCCACGAAAGTGCTTTTACCAAAAAAGCACTTTCGTGGAAGTATGCCTGCAGCTAGAGGGAGTCGTGGGGGAATGGCTGTTGCAGAGATCGTACTACAGTGTGGATAAGGGAATATTCCTTTTTCCTCACTGTAGTCCGATCTCAGAGTGAGAATATTAAAATAGGGGGGAGTGGGTGCTGCAGGGGGGCTTGCCCCCCTGCATAAAAGTAGATTTATTCATTTTTTTTTTTTAACGCACTTTAACGAAAGTGCTTTTTTGGTGAAAGCCCTTTCGTTAAAGTGTGTTCGGTGATTGTGGATTCAGACTATTGAACTTTTGTTCAATAGTCCTAGAGCCATAGATATATATATATATATATATATATATATATATATATATATATATTAGATCAGCAAACGCTTAAAAAGTGAACGCTGATTGATCGACCTTATGTAAGCGAAAGCTTACAATCTCGAACTGTCAGATCAGTGATTTTTTTCTTAGGGAAAAAATCGCTGATCCAAAACACATACACACAACACAAGCACACCAAACAAACAGAAATCCACACACATACACCTAAAATCTGACACCTGACCCTACACTAAACTATGCACACACCACTAACTATCCACTTACCTTAACCCAAACCCTAACCCAAGGTCCGTCACTATCGCACACTCACCTCACCCGCTCCCTAACCCTAACTCACCTAAACCCGCCCTAACCCTCACGCCCACACAATTGCACACATACCTAACCCGAGCCCTAACCCTAACTCACCTAACCAACCCTAACACTCACATCCACACAATCGCACACTTACCTGAATCTGACCCGTAACTTTCCACCACAGCACTGAAAATACCGAAGCAACAGAAACGGACAACCAAATTCTTTCCCTAGGAAAAAATTTGGGTTTCTGTTGCTTCAATATTTTGAACATTCGCTAAAATAAGGTCGATCAATCAGCGTTCGCTTGTTTAAGCGTTCACTGATCTAATATAGATCCTATATATATATATATATATATATATATATATATATATATATATATATATATATATATATATATATATATATAGGCACACACACACGCACACACACACACACACACACACACACACACACACACACACACACACACACACACACACACACACACACACACACACACACATGCACACAAATTGGCCATAGGTCTGAGTGTGTGGTATGGAAGAACAACTGCGGCAAGGCCAGTCACCTAACAGTGTGAAACTTAGCTCTGGATGATTATCACTGTTGAAGTGACATCATGACCCCATTTGCAAAAATGGGAAAAGGGGTTGTAGATAACTGGATGGATGGATGCACACAGACACACACTTAATTGTATTCATTTTCAATCTTTTAGAAAATAGCCATGATCTTTGCTGCCTGAATTGTTGTTGCAGTAATTTAGACAGGGTTATACACTGTACTTCTAGACAGTGAAGCCAGGTTATCAGCATAAGCATTTAATTGAACTTTATTGTAGACATTTCCAAAGTTATTTTTCTTGCTTATAAACGCCAAAAATGTACATTATGCCAAAGTATTATCATAGCTAGTCTGAAACTCACGTTTACTGAACAATTTGCAATTTGCAGAAAAATTAAGAAATTACACTTACCTACATCACTCCTGTGGATACAGACTCCTCAGTAATCTGGTCTGAGGTTCCAGAGACTACCATTTTGTTAATATTGCAACATTCTGGATGAGATCTGGCCCAAGTCATATCTTCTTATTATTAAGTGTTATTTGAAAATATCAACAAATCCCCAGTGAAATGTATGTTAAACCTGAGACAGAAATATCTTATCTGAATGTGTTATGCATTCATGACATACACATTTATATACTCTGTAAAATACAGATAGAACAAAAATGCAAGCAATGACAGAGTGGGCATTATTGGGAAAATAATGGTCTGCCAAATGTGGTGTCTGGCCTTTTCACCCCTGGAATCAAAGTCAAAGTCAAAGTAAACTTTATTGTCAATCAGATGTACCTAGCAGTGCCAGCTGAATGAAATTTTGTTGCTTGATCCTACTGCAAGACATAACATAACATATAATTAGAGGGACAGTAAGAGGGATTCAGATAGAGTAATAATTAGGATACTTGACAACACAAATTCACCACATATTGGACAATAAGACGTTAGACAATATTATACTAGTAGGTGTTGCACAGACTAAGAATTCCCATTGTGATTTGCTTAGAATATTACACATCCACATTAGTAGCGTGATAAACTCTGTTCATATTGCACATATATGAAGTGATGACTCACTCTGGCTATTTCTGTAATAGTAATAGAAGAGAGTGGCTAACTGTTACAGTTATTAAGCGATTGCCAAATAGTTACTACAGACAGTATATTACAGCTTGTGGGATATTGATCCTGTTATCTACTGTCATGTTTGACATTTGAGTTCAGCAGCCTTATGGATATAGAGAAGAAACTCCTGTTCAGTCTAAATGTTTTGCAGTGTAAGCTGCAATGTTGTCTACCCAAAGAGAGACAAAAGAACATGCCATGAGCAGGATGGGTGGGGTCATCTATTATCTTCCTAGCTCTTCCCACACACCTAGACTTGTGCAGCTCATCCATGGATGGGACCGAGGAACCAATGATTTTTTCCACTGCCTTCACTACCCTCTGGAGAGTCTTGCGGTCAGATGCTTTGCAGTTTTCGTACCATATGATGATGTTATTAGTGAGGATACTCTCAATGGTCCCCCTATAGAAGGCTTTGAGAATGGTCTGCGCCAGGTTTGCCTTCCTCAGTTTCCATAGGAATTGCAAACGTTGTTGTGCCTTCTTCACTGTGTGGTTAATGTGAGTCATCCAGCATAAGTCATCGGAGATATTCATCCCCAGGAACTTGGTACTTTTGATTCTTTCCAATGCCACCCCCTTAATTTCCAGAGGTTGAATGTCCACTATTTCCCCTATAATGCCCACCCCGAAGGGTATTATGGTGGTTTGATATTGGGATTGCTTTGTATTTTATTTATTTATTTATTTCTGATATAAAACAGTAACTCCAGCTAATGTTTCAAACTTGCTGTAGCATATGAAACTGGTGTTGGAGGAAGTATTTTACATCCAAAACATGAGCTGTAGGAAATATTTTACATCCAAAACATGAGCTGTGTAAGCATTTAATGTCCAGACATGCACATACACAAACACACACACACACACACACACACACACACACACACACACACACACACACACACACACAGACACACACACACACACACACACACACACACACACACACACACACACACACACACACACACACACACACACACGCACATTCACATACATACAGGCCGACAGGCATACAGACACACACACAGACACATTCACATACATACAGATAGACAGACACACAGACACATTCACATGCATGCAGACAGACAGACGCACAGACACACTTTACTTTTTGTTTTGATTACTTTTTTTTAATGCTCGTAAAACAGCAAAGTCTGTTTGATGTTTTTTCTGCCTCAGCTTCATGGCAACTTAATATGCTGCTGTGAAGTGGTATACCTGTTTTTTTTACCATGTAGTATCTGTACATTAATAACCTGCTCAAGAGCATTTAACGTCTGATATGGCATTAGTGTATGACTAGCCCATTCTTTAAAAGTCTTTAATGAATTCCAGTACTATGATTCCACAATGAACGAAAGATATTTGTAATAAAAGGAACATTTGTTAATGACTATTTCAAGAAACCATGGCTGTTGTTAAAAATATGCATTATATTAGTGCAGAGCAGGTTAATGCTTGCCTCATTCATTTACTCACTCACACTTTCTCTCTGAAATATATATAATTTATTTATGACAGTTTTACAAATTAAGTAGCATCATAATTCATTAAACAGTCAATGAAGAGAAAAGATGAAAACTAGAATTGAATACTCAAGACAAGAAAGTATAGCAACATCCCATTACATCATAAGAGTGATATAATCACTGACATGTATCCCACTAGTATATTAAGTAATCCACTTAATATGACTACAGTTTAGCCAAGATTATATTAATTCATGCTTCTCATGTAAAATAAAATGTTATATCAAAAAGTAATATGGTCAAGGTAAAAGGAATATTGACGTTTAAAAGTTTAGTGAGAAATTAAACACACTGACACAGCAAGGATTGGCATCTTCACATTCCCTCCAACAGGTAAACAAGTTCACTTCTTCGACTTGCCAAAGTAAATACTTAGAATTGTTTTGATAATTCAGTTGCATTGCTCTTAACTGAGTATAAGTTATAGCATATGCAATCTTCTACAGAATGAAAACATTTAAGTTAGATCTGTTTGACTTAGTCACATTCATATGTAGTTATTATTCTACTGGCCCAGGAGCCATTTTTAGCTAAGCCTACCCCAAAATTACTGAAATATTGCTGAAATGTGTCAATACCCCAAGGAATTTTACAAGTTATGATATAGACGTGTAGGCATCAACCCTTTGCAGGCTACCTGTGTCCATTAGGGACATAGGTGCGAA
This sequence comes from Protopterus annectens, assembly GCF_019279795.1. Taxonomy (NCBI): domain Eukaryota; kingdom Metazoa; phylum Chordata; order Ceratodontiformes; family Protopteridae; genus Protopterus; species Protopterus annectens. The sequence goes on from NC_056742.1 coordinate 80,984,633, forward strand.
ACTGGGGTAACTGCGATTTTCCATCCACTGGTCCAAGCTACGTTTGAATGTGGTTAGGGTGAGCTTTGCTCCACATGGATGGGAAGTCTATTCAGGAGAAAGGGTAATCTTTGTGAGACATACCTGCTCCTCCAACATGTCCTGCATATGTCACAGATGAGGTTATATCCTTAGAACAAGCATTTCTGATGCTATTTGTTTTGCAGATGTGCAACAAATCCATCATTTTTGGATCAGAGAATTCCTTGTAAGCTAAGCATTGATTGCTGCTCAGCAGTCTGTAGGAGACTGAGTACAGGGATGGGGCTTTGAGACAGTCTGCATAGGACTTGTTTACTCCTTGTAATCTTTTTGTCAGGAACCTCTGTAGTCTTTCAAGCTGTTTTAAGTGTCTAGTCAGGTACATACCGAAGGGTGTGTTATACTCAATGTTTGGTCTGGTGAGAGTTGGGTTCAGTGGGAAAATTACCTCTTTGGACCTGGATGCTATGTCCTTACTTATACATTGTGCAATGCAGAATGATTTTTCCAGCACAGTAGACACGTGGTGGTCAAAGGTCAGGCTGCTGTCAACATGTGTTTGCAGATACCTGATCACTGGGTCTACTTTTGGGGTGTATTATTAATGCGGTAATTTCCTGGGGTGACTGTCTTTCCAAAGTTAACTATCATTCATCTTTTTTTTTTGCATTAAGTTTTAGTTCATGGATCTGGCACCATTTCTGTGTCAATTTCAGTCCCTCTTGAAGGGTATCTGTAACCATGGTTAATTTACAGTCATCTGCAGACATGGACAGCCAGAGGCCCTTGACATTTGCCTTAACTTCAGAAAAGTAGATGCTAAAAAGTAGCGCCCACAACAACAATCCCTGTGAAACCCTCCCAGTGCTGGCCTCTTTGTGGAGGCTGGTTCTCCTACCCTAACTTCTTGTGTCCTATCAGTGAACCAACTGGCTATCTACCAGATGACCGGGTTTATGCCCAGTTTTGTAAATTATCTATAATGCTTGAATGGGGCATTATGTTGAACACCTTGACCTGGTCAAACAAGGCAGTGTGCATTGTTCTAACCTTGCTCATAGCTTTAGTGAAGTCCACCAGATTACGTATGCATGATCTGCCTTTGACAAAAATTTAACTAGTTAGGGTCCAGAGTCAATAGGTTTCCTTTGTCATTGTTCAAATCCATGACAATTCTTTCCATGGTCTTCCATAAGAGACTAGTCAGACCTATGGGTCTGTAGTTCCTTGGGTCAGTAGAAGGCCCAACCTTTGTGGAGAGGGATAACTGCAGCAGTCCTCTATTCATTTGGCATGAAGCCTGTCTGGAGGCTTTGGTTAAGCAGATATTCCAGAGGGCCTGACAAGTCATTTTCATGCTAGTCAAGTGGCATCTTTGGATATTATCAGGGACAATAAAGCAATGTTCTTGGCCTTAGTACACTAAGGACCTGCTCCCTAGTGATAACTGGTAGGGAAATAGTGTGGGCAGGGTATTTCCTGAGGGTTGACTGAGGAGATGGTGGGGGGTTAAAACTGAAGCTAAATTTATCAGCCAACAGGTTTGCTATATTATCTGGCCCTGTATAGGTGATTCCCTTCACCATTAGTTTGGTACATAGTTGGATGTTCGCTCTGAGTTGCAGACACAGCTGAAGAAAGACTATGGTTGTCTTAGCTTGGGAGCCTATTTTTATCTCAAATTTTGCTTTGGTCAACTTGATTCGTCCCCTGAGTTGTTTGTTCAGATTGCTGAGGAAGTTTTTACCTTCTTTTTTGGGCATAATACAACCTATTTATAGTAGGATTCTACCAGGGTGGACTGTTTTTGGAAGTTGTCCGATGTTTATATCAGGTAGGTACATCTGTATCTGTTCAGCAGTTTACATTATTGTACAGAGTTTGTGTGAACAATTCCATATACCCAACTGTGTTTTCAGAGTTTGAGGGGGCTTGGAATTTTGCTAGACTGTACAATGACCAGTGGAGACAGAGACTGGTTATCAGTGGTTTATTGTTCAGCCAACATGAATTCACCTGCATGCACATTCCTGACTTGCACATAACTGAACTTGCTTAACAACCCCCTCCATCATGTGCTTCCTTAACTACGGCAGCTGTCAAGGTACAATCACTGTTCTACATCCTCCCTCTTTAACTTTGTTCTTGATTTTAAGTACATGAATAAATTTACTTACAGATGGTAGAATTCATTTATTTATTTATTTATTTATTTATTTATTTATTTATTTGTTTGTTTGTTTGTTTAGTTATTTATTTATTTGGCATTTGTTAACTGGGTTAGTCCATCTGAGCCAATGGCCCGTTTTCAGTGGAGACCCAAGGAGAAAAGCTCCAGCAATACAAACATAAAAAGATAACACAGGCAATATACAAAACCCCAAGAAAAACAGTGCAGCAATACAACATAAGCAAAAATTACATAAGCAGTAATCAGGTGAAATGAATAACTGTAGTAAAAATAAACATTATATTAACAGTTCAGCATGGCCTGACTGATTTCAAGTCCAAGTTCATCTTTGAAGATGTCAGCATATTCTTCAAAGATACATGAAAAACTGTCATTTTCATTTGTATTTAAATAGTGCACTTCTTTATTGAGCAAAATCAAACCCATTCTTAGGCTGTCTCCTAGGCCTAGTAATGACTTTACATCTCTTTGAACTATATAGTATCATAAATCATAATGCGTACCCGCAGAATGACAAGGAAGGACTACAGCACCACCCATCTGAATTTCTTCGGCAACATAAGCAACTAGTTTTGTGCTCCTTGTTGAGTCAAGGTTCTTTCCAACTTTTACTTTTGCATAAGCTTTTGCTGATATAAAGTTACATTTGGATCCAGTGTCTACTTTAAGCTCTACTGGCTTGCCATGAATTTGCACAGTACAAAATATTTCACTCTTTGCTACAAATAAGAGTCCACTGTGTCGACGATCGCTTCTACCACAGAAACACTATCAACATAAAAAGTCTCAGCACTGCCATCAGAGTCTCCTACAGTCTCAGTTTGATCCACTGTTCTTGTCAGATAAATTTTATCATGAGTTGATGTCGATCTCCAGAACTTTTTGAAATTATTCCACTTTTTACATTTATGATACTGCTGACCATAGGCTAAACACTTCTCTCATTTAGGTTCGTGATTGCCCCCACAATTGTGACAATTAATAATGGCAAGTGATATGGCACAGCTCTTCGAGTTACACTTATGATTACAGGTTCATAGGTTCATAGGTGTGTACTAGGCTAATGGCCCTGGAGCCTTTACAAGCCTAGCCATAGGATTAGCCTGGCATCATGCCACCCAACCTTAGTTCGCAGTGCCTCTGTCAAGTAGAGCCACTGGAGTGATCCCTGGGGTGAATTTTCTATTTCCCATCCACTAATCAAGATTTCTCTTGAAGAGGGCCAGTGAGGTGCTCTGTTTGACATGTATGGGAAGTCTATTTCATAGCATGGGCAGTCTCTGGGTTATGAACCTGTCCCTCCAGCATGTTCTGTTGATTGTAGTAATGAGGTTGAGGTCTCTGGAGTGTGTGGCTCGGAGGGATTGGGATTTCTTTAGATGTAGCATTTCTAACAGAGCTGGGTCAGACTTGGCTTTGTAAGTCAAGCAGAGATCACCTCTAAGTAGGCGATATGAGACAGAGAATAGTTAGAGTTTTTTTAGTCTGTCCATATAGGACAAGTGTTTAAGGCCTAGGATCCTCGTAGTGAGGTACTTTTGTGGCCTCTCCAGTTGTTTCAGGTGTTTAGTGAGGTACATGCCAAATGGGGCATTGCATACTCAGTGACTGGCCTAATGAGGAAAGAGTAAAGGTAGACAATTACCTCTTTCTTCCTGGATGCAAAACCCTTAGTAATGAGATGTGCCACATAGAAGGATTTTCTGACCACAGTAGCAATGTAGTGGTCAAAAGAGAGGTTGCTGTCAACCTGTGTTCCTAGATCTCTATTAACACCTTCTATGTTCAGTGGACTACCATCAGTGTGGTAATTCATGGGAACTGGGTTTTCCAAAAGTGGATGGCAACACATTTTTTGGCACTGAGCTTAAGGCCATGGTTCTGACACCAGTTGGTCTCAGTGAGGCCTTTCTGTAGGATGTCAACATCACTCGGGAGTTAATAATAGCTCCCAACTTGCAATTGTCTGTGAACTTTGTCAGCCAGAGTATTATTATGAGGCCGTATTATCTTAGTTTCTCATCACACATTGTCAACATTCACAGCAGCAGAAGCAGCAAGCATACTAGTAGGTTTTTCTGTGATTTCATGTATCTCACAAATTTCATTTGCTTTGCTTAATGTTAATTCACTATCACAAATTAGAGTTTTCTTTACTATATCATTACTAATGCCAAACACAAGGCAGTCTTTTATTAAATTATTTTGTAAATCTCCAAACTTACATGTCTTTGCTTTATTTCTTAAGTCAGTAACATATGCTTTGATAGTTTCACCAGACTTGATTTCTAGTACTGAATTTATGTCTTTCCATCATAATATTCATTTGGGGGTTACACATTTCACTAAATTTATGTTTTAAGCACTACAGCTCTTCGCTCATTTCTGCTTGAGCAATCATGCAGTGCTTTTCCCCTTCGCCTGCATAAACAGCAGGTGTGTATACAAAAGAACTTTCTTGCTCAATGGTCTCTGAGCCTGCTAAATTGAGAAGTATAAATGCTCATGCATGTGCATCTTTATCGGAATGTGCAGCTGGTATGAAAATATCATATTCCTGTGCAAACATATGCCAATTTTCTGCAATATTATCATCAAATACCAGCGGTTCGAGTCTGCAAAATCCATCTGCCATGCCGTCAAAATATATCTGTTTACCTTTGCACTTAAGTCATTTATTATACTCGGATGATATTTAGGTTTCATCTCACTTCTGACACCACGTAGAATGACCAGTGGAGACAGCGATTGCAAGTTATCAGCGGTTTATTGTACAGCCAACATGAATTCACCTGCATGCACATTCCTGACTTGTACAAAAACAAGCACCGACATCCACTATGTGCTTGCTTAACTACAGTAGCTGTCAAGGTACAAACAATCACTGTTCTATATACGCCATCACTTAATAGGAGGTAGTTAGCCTTGGAATATTTTTTAAATGTTCCTGGGTTAGTGAGGTCTCAGGTTTAATATTTATTTTAAATGAGGCAGCTTTGTGATACAACCTTACCAATGAAGACATAACACTAGGGGGAGTGCATCATTCCCACAAGTTTATGATAACCATGTCAAGGATAATTGTGCCCCTGGTGGGCAGGCAGACTAGCTATTACAAGGGTGTTTGTGTTAACCAAGTCCAGGAATCTCTGAGACTGCATGTTTGAGATCCTGTATGATTCCTAGTTAATGCTGGGATAGTTAAAGTCACCTATGAATATTGTATTGAATTTAATGGAGGGTGTCTCCAGTTCATTCAAGTACATGGTATGGGCTTCCTAGGTCATGGGAAATCCTATAGCTAGCAATGATATGGTATGGGACTTTATTTATGGTAAGCTAGACATGGTAAAACTCAGGTGTGTCATACTGTTTGACCAGCCATGCTTCATGTAAATTGAGGATCCTCCAACTTTCGACCCTGCCTGTGCAGTAGCTGGTCTAAATGCATATCATTAAGATATGTTTATGTAGTTTACCACAAAAGTAACTTCACAAGCCTATTTCCTGTTTATATATTCTTGGAAAGATTAATTCTTCCTCAGTTTGAGTGTTATATTTGTAAATAATTTAAATTTGCTTCCTCTTGCCATAAATGGTCAAAAAACTAAAGTTTGGCATGAATACAATTGCCAGCCTTACTTACATCTTTTATATACGATTGGCATTACTTTGCTTATTCAGTTATCAAGTATATACTTCCTTTAATTTTCCCCAAGATTGAATCAGCGCAACCAGTAATTGGGATGACATCTCATTCTTTATGTAGAGTCCATTGTATGGAAATAGACTTGAATGGCTAAAATACCAGAGTACTGTAAATCTGATAATAAGGCTCCAGTACAAACAGTCTTACTGTACAAAATCCATCCAATAGGAGCATATGTGTTACCTGTAACTTGCATTGTTGTATCATACACACAATCTTGATGATATTGAATGAAAACCAAATGCTAAAAAGACTGTGACACCATGTATCTTTAAATATTTGGAATGAAATACCTGATTGGTTTATTGGCACAGTGAGACAGTGACTACAGACCAAAAAACATGTAAAACACCACCTCCTTCAAGAATTTTATAAAAACACATTTAATTTCATTAGCTCACAGAAGTTGCAACAAGTATAGTTTGCAATAGAAATAACACCAGTACCTTTAGATACATCTGCATTAAGTTCATAACCCCAAATACTGAAAAGTGCTTACTGCTAAACATTTGTTGCTATGTTACTCATTTTGTGTTAGTGTGTTGTTAAATACCTCATTGCAATGGATTGTATAAGTGATGCCACAAAGGTTGTATTTTTCCAGTGTTGGAATATTAGCATCTATTAGCATCATATTCAAAATGTGTTATCTTTGAATACAATAATCATTCAGATTCCTCATAGTTTATTTAGTACCCAATAACACCTTGGGCCTGTGTAAATACCTCTTGTACTTTTCTTCCACCCTCATAATAATTACCAAATAATCAGTAAATACTAACTCTGTAGGCTGGAGTTTGCCACTGCTAACACCAGAACTAATTGTCTGTACTTTATGTAATAACAGACAGGTTACTAATGCAAGCAATTCAGCAGAAAGGGGACATCTGAGCTGTACCCTAGTTGTTGGTACATACTGTAAAGAAATGTTATTAATTATCATATGTGCTAGTGTAATGTTATACAATTACTAAACTGACTGTATTAAATATGACAAGAAACTGTAATAACCTGGTACCTGAAATATGCATTCCTGACTGATTTTGTTGCATCAAAGTTTACCAATGTCTGGCTGCGACACAGTGGCCTTGGAATTTTCAGAGTAGAACATTACGTCTTGTAAATGTTTATTTGCGTCAGATGCTACATGATTTGGAGAAAATCTAAATTGTGTAGGAATTATTTTATCCAAATACTGAATTACCATGATGTATAGCTTTCACAACTGTTTTCCATTTAAAATTAAACATTTTCTATAACGTTTCATTTTTCACCAACTTTGTCTTCTATATATATCAATACTAATTTGACAAAATAACATCTATTGAGCCGACCATAAAATATGCAGACATAATAAACCAAGTGTATTCTTTATAAAACCAGGTATATAGCCAACTTACTGCTTTTCTAAGTTTTAATTGTCCATTGATATCTTGTAGTGTTAGTTTGTAATAAGACTTCGGATACTTGTGTGTAGGTATGTATTCTAACCAACGTTTACATAATCAGTTTGGCTGCTAATTTATTCATTATACAATTAATGAAAATAATCCACTACTACTCATTGAATGGAGATGAATCCAGAGATCAGTTATCTTTCCATTTGGTGGACCGGCTAGTCTAGCTGACACAAATATCCCTTTTTAGAGAGCCCGGGAGAAAAGCTCCAATTAGTAATGAATCTAGTAATACTATTGGTTACACCTAACAGGAATCTGACTACTACAGGTAGCATTGTTAGAGGAGATAGTGAAGAAAGAAAGTGTCGATTTTGTGTGTAGGGTAAAGAGAAGAAGTTTTGTTTTTTGGGATTAAGAAGGAGGGAGAGTTCCATAAACCACTTTTCAACATTATGGAAGTTGGGTGAGTTTGTCAAGAAGTATATAGGCAATAGGGGCTTAAAGTTGAGAGCTCGATAGAGGAGCCTAAAGACATCGGATGAAGTGTTAGGTACTTGCTAGAGAGTGTGAAGGAGAGCATGATCATCAGGTTGTAGATTAAGTATATTAAGTGGCCACTGTTAGTGCTAGGGGTTAGTCTTGGAGACCAGTCCAGTGCTTTTCATTTCAATTCTGCCAGAAACTTATCTAAGAGAAGAATTTTTTTTTGAGCGACACCTTTAACTTGGGTAGTAGTTGGTATATGCTTTTTGTCTAATAACAAATGTGAGCATATGGTCACTAATATTATCCATTATGTAATTGCAGAGTGTAATTTCAGAAACATTTAGACCTATGATGAAAAGCTACTTTTTCACAGCAGTATTCAGCAATATTGGTTGAGGTGCAGAATTTGAGTCCCTCAGCCTCCATTGTCTATTTGTGTGACTCTAAGAACATCACTTAACCAGACACCGCTCACAGGCTGAGTTTGAAAAAGGTCCATGGAGATCAGTGCTCTACCCCAGGAAACAAATACAAATAAAAATAAGTATCATCACTCTATCATTATTAGTGCATTGATTTGCCTTAGTTTTAGGTGAAGTGATATATATATATATATATATATATATATATATATATATATATATATATATATATATATAATAAATACATATATATACATATATATATCTAATATGCATATATATATGTGTGTGTGTGTGTGTGTGTGTGTGTGTGTGTGTGTGTGTGTGTGTGTGTGTGTGTGTGAGTGTGAGTGTGTGGTGTGTAAGAACTACCGAGGCAGAGCTAGCCATCTGCCATTGTAAACCTTGACTCTAGATGATTATTCCATTCACTTTACCACCATCTAGTAGGCAAAAATGATATTGCAACTATCTAACCTTAACACATTCAAGCCTTTTTCATACATTTCTAGTAAACACCCATAACACCTTATGGCATCCAGATCTTTTTAGGGGTCTGGCTTCTTTAACTAAGTGACTTAACAACTAATAGCAGGCAATATTAGAAAGGGCAAGGGGGGAGGTTACACAATTGCATCTTTTAAATAATCCCAAACTGATTCCTCTTTTTAAACAGAAAACCAAACTGAAGAAAACCAGACCTCACATGTTGTTGTTGTTGTTGTTGTTGTTGTCTTTTGGCTTTTCCCGGTTAGGGGTCGCCACAGTGGAACTCCGGTCCACTAATGATTGACAGTTGATTTTCACGAACGCCGAGGTGCCAGCTCGACGTTCAACCTTCAACAAAGGCATGCCCATTTACGCATGTCTTTCAAACACCCACCCAACCGCGGAGAGGACATGCAGACTCCACGCAGAAGGCTCTCCCTGCACTCCAGCCGGGAATCGAACGGGAGAACCTCTTGCTGTGAGGCAACAATGCTACCACTGCACCACCGTGGAACCAGACCTCACATAAACAGGCTCCCCCTCCCCCTGGCTCTGGCACCCATGACTGTAAAAGTGCTCCTGCTAGAGTGGCACCCTAGGTGGCTGCCTAGTTGTCCTATGCCTAAGGCCGGCTATGGGTATAATTCAGTTTCTATTTATTTATTTTGTTAGTTATTGTCTTGCTAAGATTCCTATAAGAAATGTAAAAATGCCATTTCATTTGTGCCATTTACCAAAATACAACATGCTGGTCCAGACTTTTGCTGTTGATTCTGAGAAGAGGATGTGTCTCAGGGTCAAATCACATAGATCAGCATTATTATTTAAGATGCTGTCTTCAAGTCGTCAGTTAGGAAGCATATTTGTGTTCCTGTAGATAGTAGAACAAGTACCAGTGGCCCCAGAATGGCTCATCTAGATATGTGAAGGCTTCCCCCATTTAATGTAATACCTAATTTGCATCTGACACCAGATCTGTCAATGTTTTCTAAAATTGTGTTATCATTACATGTACATATTGTTATCTGTTTCAAAAATACATATTATTCTGTGTTTTAGCAAAAAAAAAATGAACTATTTAAAATCCATATAATCCTGTTCATTTTATCTAAGTTATGTTTTATATCACTTTTCCTTTGAAAGAGTGGCATGGCAGCATTATAGTAGGGCTAAAAATTAGGCATCAATTCGACCATCATTTCTAGAACTGAGCGATAATGTAACAGTGTGGTGCAATTATAAACAGGAGTTGACTGGGGATTCTTACCATGACTGAGCAGCTGGAATATACTATGCCCTAAGATCTGCAGGTTTTATGTACATATTTTTATTTAAGGAAAACATTTTATTTCACTATTCTATTGCCATCCAGACATATGGCTGGCCCTCCAGCTTATACCCACAGCCTCTCTGCTCTCCATGGGTACTCCTATAGCTCCCTATAAGCAATCCCAGATGCATCCCTTCACTGACTGCCCCCATTAGTTAAAGGAGTTGGTCTAACTTCACAAGTAATAAGAGCCAGGAAGCAATGAGTGTCAGGGAATAGACAGAGTGATGTGAGCCTTCACATTATTGCAGCTAATCAGACTCCCTAACCCAGAATGAGTTATATGCATTGATATCAGCATGCATAGTGTACACATTTGCATACCAGACAAAAGACATAATTTCACTCCCTCTAAGTATTCCGCTAGCCTCTGAGACTCCTGGTCTTCACAGGCAGTAGTCCCTTCCCCACCTTCCCTTTCAGATATGAGACTAGGCTATTAATTACTGCATCATTTTCTCCTATCTGGCCATACCAACAGGCTGAGTCTGTTCTTGAACTCAGGTCAGTGGAGGTGCTGGCAATTGCCTTGCCTCTGTGCCATCAGGTTGGCAAAGGAAATAGATTCTTCTGTTGAGTGATTTAACCTTGTTTCATAATTTGTCAGTATTCTATAATGTGAGTAATGGAAAACCTCATCAGAACTAAAGAATGTAAGGGCTGTCTGAAAGGATTTCTTAAGAACAGTTTAGAAAGTTATGAGTTGAAAATGTTTAAATCTTAGAGCAGGTTTAGTGCTGGGATTTCATATCTTTTTTTTTTTTTTTATTTATGTAACATTTGTTAACCGGGAAAGTCTGATTGGACGCAAGTCCTTTTTCAGTGGAGACCCGGGGAGAAAAACTCCACATAAAAAATACAACAAATAATACATGCAAGTACAGTAGATCAATACAGCAAATGTACAATAGAATATAATCATCACAGTAAGACATGAGTAGAAATATAGAATGTAGGAACTTAGTGTAATTAGAAACATTATACTAAATTGTGATACAAGACACAATTAAAATTCTAGAGTATAAGACACTTAGTGTAATTAGAAATATACTATTAAATTGTAATTCAAGGTATTGTTTAGGTCATACATTTTGTGTATGACTATTAAGAGAGACTCTCATCCAAATTCAGCTTTGGAAAGCATACTGGATTAATCAGGAGCCCTACATGGACATATCCAGATTTTGGTTAGGTGAGTTTTTAGTAAAGTTTTAAATTGCAGTGGATTTGAGGTAGATATTATATTAGAAGGTACAGTACTCCAGACTTTAGCTATACAGTTGGAGAAATTAGGACTAACATGCAAAGAGATGAGGGTGGCCACTTAAATGTTGCCAGGTTATGTTACATTTTCAGAAGTGCATTTTAGTGTCCATCTGAAGATACAAGTTGCTCTCGTATGCGTTTTCTTTTTTCATGTAATGGCAAGACTTAGGTAAGACACAGGAGTTATGAATGGAGTGAGAGTGTATATCGATAACAAATATTTGTTTTACTAAAGGACTCTTAGTGTGATTAGTTGCCATTGTTCTTAGCCATTTCATGTGCTGAGGTTTCATTTGCAATACTCCTAGTAGCATCTGGGTGACATAGATAAGTATGCTATAACAGCTGGAAACTGAGGACTTTAATTGTGATGAGTAATATGTCTCTGCCAGGAGAATATGGGATTTGGTCTGGGGTTCTAATCCAACAATAAATATTAATATCAGTAGTTGTTGCACCACAGACACTATGAGACTTCTGTCACTGTAAATAATACTATATCATAGTGAAATAATTTCATTGTTCATAGGTTCATAGGGTGGTACTAGACTATTGGCCCTAGGGCCAATACAAGCCTAACCATAACAATTCCCTGGCTATTTCTTCCCAGAATATTTACTTCCCTGGTCCCTTGTCTAGCAGGGGGACTGATGTGATCCCCTGGGTGAATTTCCTATCTCCCATCCAATAGTCAAGGTTCCTTTTGAAGAGAGCCAAAGAGGCGCTCAGCTTGACATGTATGGGCAGTCTATTTTAGAGTATGGGGAGTCTCTGGGTCAGGAACCTATCCCTCCAGCATGTTTTGTTTATTGTGATGACCAGGTTTAGATCCCTGGAGCGTGTGGCTCTGAGGGATTGGGATTTCTTTAAGCGTAGCATGTCCAACAGCACTGGGTTTGACATGGCCTTGTATGTTAAGCAGAGATCACCTCTGATTAGGCGATATGTCACAGAGTATAGCTGGAGCTTTTCTAGACGGTTAGCATAGGGCATCTGCTTTAGCCCTGTAATCGTTTTAGTGAGGTATTTCTGTGGCCTTTCCAGTTGTTGCAGATGTCTTGTGAGGTACATACCAAATGGGGCATTGTAATCTATAATGGGTGTAATGAGGGATGAGTACAGTGGAACAATGACCTCCTTTTTTCTGGATGAAAAGCTCTTGGGATGAGGTGTGCCACATAGAAGGATTTCCTAACTGTTGTGGTTATGTGGTTATCGAAGGTGAGACCACTGTCCACCTGTGTCCCTAAGTCCCTTATCACACTTTCGATGTTTAGTGTACTGCCACTTATGTGGTAATTCATGGGTACATGGTTTTTCCCAAAGGGGATAACTATACATTTCTTGGCATTGAGCTTGATCACATGGCTCTGGCACCAAGCATCTGTTTCTGTAAGGCCCTTTTGTAGAATATCCACATCATTTGGGGATTCAGTAATGGCGCCCAGTTTGCAGTCATCTGCGAACTTTGTTAGCCAGGGTCCCTTAGTGCTGACCTGTTCTTCAGAGAAGTAGATGCCAAACAAGAGCGGTCCCAGGACTGAACCCTGAGCTACTCCGCTTGTCACTTGTCTGGAACTGGATTTGGAGTCGGCTACTTTTACAGTCTGGGTTCTGTCAGTAAGCCAGTTGGCAACCCATCGAGTGACATAGGTATTAATGCCCAGCTTAGTAAGTTTATCTATGATTCCAGAGTAGGAGATGATGTCAAAGGCATTGGCGAGGTCCAGATAGGCTGTGTGGACCACCTTACCCTCGTCCATGGCTCTGGAGACTGATTCAAAGAAGTCAATCAGGTTGAGGAGACAAGTTCAGCCCTTTACAAAACCAAACTGGGTGGGCTCCAGTGTTTGAAGGTTGCCAATGTCTTTGTTTATAAGTTCCATGATAATGCATACCATGGCTTTGCAGATCAGGCTCGTCAGACTGATGGGACGATAGTTCCCGGGATCCAAGTTGGATCCCCCCTTGTGGAGTGGGATAACTGTAGCTATGCACCACTCATTGGGCACGAAGCCTGAGGTGAGGCTATGATTAAACATGACACTTAGGTGAGGTGCCAGTTCATTTTGTAGTCCATGTAGTACACAGCCCAGGATGCCATCCGGTCCCATGGATGCTGTATTCTTAGCTTTGGAGAGAGCATTTCTTTACCTGTGTGGCCAAGATTACTGGAATTTGACAATCATTTGGTATTGAGATGGGCCCTTTAGGGGGTGAGAGGGGGGTGAAGTTGGCACTGAATTGATCTGCCAGGATATTGGCAATATCCTTGGGATTAGTATATTTAATGCCATTCAGTTGTAGCTCAGAGCAGATCTGAGCATTGCCATTTAGATTCATGACATAACTATAGAATGCCTTGTGGTTGTCCTTGGAATCTTTAGCAATTTTATTTTCATAACTAGCTTTGGAGGATTTTATGAGGGATCTCAGCTTCTTACTGAGGTTGGTAAGGGAGTTTTTTGCATCCTGGGATTTTCCTCTTTTCTGTAACAGTTTTTCCTTCTGTTGTATAGTTTTTTTATGGCAGGGGACCACCAGATTGGGTTCTCTTTTTTGGAGGAGACCGTCTTTGTTCAGTTTGGAATGGCATGATTCATGCACGAGTGGATGTGCTCATACAGTGCCTTAGTGTAGGATTCAGCAGTCGAACTTTCAGTTCCCATCTGCATGGGTGTCATGATGTTTGTCACTTCTGACTTGAGTAGCATGAAGTTGGCTTTGGAGAAGTTTTTTATGGAGGTTTCCCTACGGGGGGGAGGGGTTGGACATCAAGGGTGACTAGTTTATGGTCAGACCTGACCAATGAGGGGGTGACCACTGGTGTGGAGCATCAATCTCCCATGTTGGTAATGACCAGGTCTAGGATATTTGAGCCCCTGGTGGGACTATGGATTAGTTGATCCAGGGCGTTGAAATTTATGAATTCCAACAACCGTTGAGCAAAGGTGTTGGTACACGAGTAGTTTTCCCAATTAATGGCAGGGTAGTTGAAATCACCCAGTATTAGGGTGTTTAGTTGTATCTTAATATTTTCTAGTATGTTTAGAAAGATGTAGTGAGAATCTTGGAGCATGGTGGGGGATCTGTAGCAAGCGGCAATTTGGATTGCAGTCTTACCTAGTGTTAGTTACACCTGTAGAATTTCAGATGCATTGTGTTGGGCAACTAGCCTGGAGGTGTGAATATCCTTGGTGAATATGGACACTCGTCCACCTTTAGTGCTTCGGTCCTAGTTTGGTGACCAAAAATTTTGGTAAGAGTTGTAGCCTGGTATTGCAGGGGTGCTGTTTGGAACCTTGAACCAGGTCTCAGTTACTGCACAGATATCAATGTTCTCCATTTTGAGGTTTAGACTTCTAGCGTTGAGTAGCATTACCTTCAGATTTTGCATGTTTATATCTGTTATGGTGGTGGGTTTGTCCTTTGAGCCTTCCCTAAAAAAGGCACTATAAGGGTGGCAAGAGCCTTAGCCAATAACCTGAATCCCAGGGGCAACAGGTGCAGACCACCTCTGGCAAAGCATTGTGGTTTGTCGACCATGTTGTCCCAGGCAGACAGATACTGGATCCCCTTTGAATGACACCAGAAACAGCCAATTGTTGAAGTCAATCATTTTGTCCTTATAGTGTGGTATAATTCTGGGTGAAGGCAAAATGCTGGTCAGGGCTAGGGTCATACCTGCCTGGGCCACATGACCCGAGACCTTTTCCATGTCTCTTTTCATGTAGTCCAGGGAGGTACATCTCAAGTCATTCACTCCAACATGTACAATGACAGAGTCATATTTGTACTTGTTGTGGAGTGACTGGAGTGCATGCGTTGGTGGATCCTGACACCCGACAGACAGCTGACAGTAATGTTCTCCTTGTTCAGCCTGGTGAGTGGGACATCAGTGTGCCTGACTATAGAGTCACCTATGACTAAAGCATTGGGTAAGTTGTCTTGCCTTAGGGGCTGTTGTTTGGTGGCACACTGGTGTTTTGAGCTATGTGTCACTTTGGTTGTGATTAGTGTTTGTTTGCGTTTTAGCTTTGGAGGTCCTTGTTGCTTGGGCAGATTAATGTTAATGGCCTCCACATAAGTGGGTTTTGTGTTAGTATGTGTGGATGTTGGTGTCATGAGTTTTGAAGGGCTATGTGTTGCTTGAGGTGTAGTGCAGGTGTTCACCTTCTCCTCTTGACTGTCTAACACAATCTTGGCTGGAGAGAGCTTTGCTTCCAGTTTGGCTATGTAAGTGCATCTCTCGCAGGTTGTAGTGTTGGGTTGTAGGAGGAGAGGTTTGTCTGTGTACATGAGGCAATTGCTGCATTGCCCCAGTATGCCCAGATTCACCAGGTGGACAGGAGAAATCACCGGAAGCTGACCCCTGGACATGCCTCGTTCAGTGTTTCTTTTGTAAAGTACAAGAGCTGTTTTCCCTTACCTTGGCAAGGTACTTTACAATTATAAGCTGTTTAGTGCTACGATTAATTTCTCCTTATTAACAAGGAGAATTGAGTGCTTGTATCAGTTTAAGGCTTCCTTGTGCTTTCCAGCAGGTTTTAGAGCAAGTCCTAGTCACAGGGATTCAGATTTTAGTGCTACTACTGAGAAACCAGCTAGTTATAAGGCAAAATTTGAGCAGACTTTCTGGCACCGGGAATAGTTTAAAGTGCTAGACTAATAAGCTAATAAAAGTGCAGGAGAGCAGAGAACTAGCAGACCTTTGTTTGTGTCTTTCGGCTTTTCCCGGTTAGGGGTCGCCACAGTGGAACTCCGGTCCACTAATGATTGGCAGTTGATTTTTACGTACCCGCTTGCCAGGCCTGACGCACAACCTTCAACGAAGGTAGGAAAAAATTGAAGAGCACCGCTCAGAAGCTTACAAAAAATGCTGGATACAGCAAATCTGTATCTGGGCTACACTAGTTCAAGGAAAGGTAGGAAACAGTTTTTTTTTATTTTTTTGAGTAGAAAGTGAAGAGGCAGAAGATAATGAGGCAATTCAATATGCAGAAGCTAAAGGGGTGGGCCTTTGCTAAGTTCTCACTATTAACAGTAGAATGAGCTGATGTAATGTGATGGGGGTGTAGTGTCCATTATTAACTTTATACCAGAGGGGGGCAACTCAAAGCAACCAAGACATAAGACCACCAGAAGAACAGAGTGGGTGGGAAAAAACAGTTGTACAGATTACAGAGATATTAAATCAAAGGTGCAGATGAAAAATGAGAATAAACTCTTATCTTTTCTGAATATCACAGCAGGCAGTAAGTCTGTCTGTCAGCAACAGCTTGAGTAACAGGTATATCTGATTTAAGGCACAGAAAGCAGAAACCAGACCTATTTTTATATGACTTAAGCCACATTTTACTCACTATTAAGATATCCAAACTGTACTGAGATAACCAGCTGAGGAACAGCTATCTTATTATGCAGACTGCATGAATTTAAATAGATGAATTTTTAACTTGATAAAGTAGCCGAGAAGGGCTCATTAGGTTTGTATAGTGTTACATTTTCTAATGTAGCTCCTAGATTAGGATGGATATCAATGCATGAGAGTAGTGAAGTGATTAAATAAACAGAGATGCTTTAGAAACCTGCATGTACAATACTTTTGACAATCATTTCCAAAATATATGAATAACTTCCAGGGACTTTGTGATTCTTCAGTTACTCCTAGCTGCAAAATTTCGGATATTGCTAATTTATGACTTTTCTTTGGTCTCTGGGATTCTGTGAGATTTCCATTTAATTTTTTTGCTCCTGAAAGTGTGATAAAGTTACATTTTATCAGATTAGTCCTACTTGGCATGAATGACAATATATCCTTGTTTCACTATACGAATTCTAGTACCACTTTCTTTTGGTGCATGGACAAGACATCACCAGCCTAAACTTTAGGTTTAGGAGTTAGTTCCCTGGAATCCTGATTGGTATCTCTGTTGCAAGGAGTTCCTGTTTCTTCCCAGTTTTAATACATTCGTATGATACATTTTTCAGGCTTCCACTTTCCAGGTTAGATGATTCTATAACTAACCTCCCCTAGTCTTTCTATAATTTCATGTGGCTCTTATCTGGCTGAGAATTTATTCTCTACAGTTGGCACCAGAACCAGAATTTTATCTCCTGGTTGAAAAGATAATCTAACTTCTGTGCTTGTTCCAAGTGTTCCCTCACAATGGGCATAATGGGACATAATGGCTAGCATTCTCTTCTTCATGGCAGAGTCATGTTCTAGGCACTTTCCTTCACAATGGTCATAATGGTTAACATTCTCCCTTACATGGCAGAGACATGTTCTAGGACATCTTGAAAAATGATGCTTTCTTCTTCCTAAACCTGTCTTGCTACATTCAGAGCTTTTCTTTGGAAGTATCTCAAATATGCTAAATTCTATGGAGGCCTGAGTTACTTCTCTTGTGACAATCATCAAGTAAAGCTGAAGAGTATCCCAGTTTATAGGTTAGTACTAGGCTAACTGCCTTTGTGAGCCATTTTAAGCCTAGCCAATTATCCCTTTTGAGACTCAAACCCTGTACCTTGTGTTTGTACGGCAAATACCTTAACCATTAGGCCACCCTCTCAATCCCTCTCTTCAACAAAGTCCATAATTGTCCTTAGAATTGATTTTAGTGTTTTATTCAACATTTCCACTGATCTGTATGCTCAGGTATGTTATACTGATGTTCAATGCCATTTTACTTAAAGCACAAACACAGCTCCTTCATTACCTTTTACGTAAAAAAAAGGTTTCTTAGTCAGTCAGAATCACTTTAGGTAACCCCATTCTATTACTTATTCCTATTAACTCTAGCATTAGCCTTTGCTGTCACTCCCTTAACAGGGAAGGCTTCAGCGAACCAAATGGCAAAGTCCACAATTGCCAAAATATACTGACGTCCTTTTGTGGTCTTAATAGGGGTATCACTTTATACACAGCTATCCTCTCAAAAGGTACTTTAATGATGGGTAAAGCTACTAACATGTACCTAAACCCAGGATGCATATCCTCGTTTTTTTTTACTGTGCTTAATTGTCTCCCTAATCCATAGTTGGGAACAAACTTTAGCATAATTTTTTCTAAAAGGCTGAGGAACTAGTAACTACTTTACTATATTGCTTCCTCTTTTTTCCAGACAATATAAAAGGTAAATGTATAATTCAAAATGAAGGCGAGTATTACTTTCAGCCATACTATTAAGATCTTCTGAAGTTCACCTGTATATTTTTCTTGACTCCAGTAGTGGGGGTTCCTCCCATTCATTGTTTTTAAAGTTAAAGTGACTAACCTTAAGGTTCCTCAGTTTCTCTAGTCCTCCTTAACTGTTATGATGAGGAGCTTCAAAGTGTGGACTGTTCTTCCAGGTCTGTCTCAAAAAGGTATGCACACTTCTACCCCTAGTTCAGTCTGACTACAGTGCTGCTCATTTTCTGAACTTCCTCTAGATTGTAGAGTTTTACTGGCTTCTTTCACACAACTCAGGAAACTAGGGAAAATTGTTACTTGAAATTACTTCATGTGCTAAGTCATGGATAATCCCTATAAGGAGTTTAGTTATGCCAAGGGTAATATGTACTACTCTTTTTGCTATGAAATATGTTTTATATCCCCTGGACACATTATTTCAGCTTGTTTAGTGAGAGCTTTTTTTTTTTTTTTTTAATCATTTGGTACAAATCTTTCATTTACCAAAATTATCACATTTACCGAGTCCAAAAATGTCTGTAAGGGATCCCTTCCACCAACAGCTCACAGTTTATTATTTGGGGAGTTGCACAACCAACAGCAGCAGTTTTAATACACAATGACTGGGTCTGAAAAAACATAAAAGCTTATGTTACATTTCACAGGTTCAGACCTCTCAGGACAATTTCTAGCTAAATATCTGTATTGGTGATGTCTAAATAATTTTATCTGATCTTTTTTATTGTCAAACCTCACTTCTTTTTGCATTTCATTCTAAGTCTTCAAAAGACAATGCTTACCACAAAATCATTCTGTGTTGCCTAGGAGAGTGAATTGATGTTACCTTTTGTCCAATACCACATACCAGTTCTGTTGCAATGACATACTACTTGATGTATATTATACATCAAAACTGTTGTGGGATCCCACAGTGATGTCCATCTCAGAGGAGCATTAGACACTTAGGAGGCGGTCCATGATGATTGGTTCAACAATCTTTGGGGCATTAAAGGTCTCTGGTTGAAGCTACTGCCATACTAGTTGGATGAGTTTAAGCATTTAGGACTACAATGGCTTCTGTGAGATATAGGACCATCTAAAAAATCCTCAGTGCTTTGCTTACTCCACTGTGTGATAAATTCTCTGCCTTTAACTTCATGTAGGTATTGAAGCAAGCAGGATCCTGATCATAATATGCTTTCTGGGATTCTCAACAGAGGAATGAGGCTATAATTAGGGCTCACTACTATCCATTCCTGTTTTCTTGCACATGGGGACAGAGTGTCACTTCACCAGTGACAATAATCTGCTGCCAAGATTCCCACTGCTGGGTGACTAACCCTGCTGCTATCATTCTTCCACACCACACTTATGCATACATGCTCACACACACACATGCTTTAGCATGTCTATTCCACCTCCTGCATGTGTTTGGAATGTGGGAGGAAACTGGACCACCAGGAGAAAACCCACATAAATACAGGAGTAACATGCAGACTCTGCACAGGAGGTGCCCCAGCCAAGACTTGAACCAGAGAACCTCTTGCTGTGAGGTGACAACACTATCTCTGTGCCACTGTGCCACCCACTACTGTATAAGGACATATTTCGTAGTAGACCTAGGTGTATATGCTTCCCTCTCAGTATCTCTTTCAAAGGTTAGAAGGAAGAACCCTACATCATGATTAGGTTCATAGGTTCATAGGTAGGTACAAGGCTATCGGCCCTGGGGCCTATACAAGCCCAGCCAAAAAGGTACCCTGGCTTTTGCCACCGAAGAACATTTTTTCCTGGGCCACTTTCGAGCAGAGCCACAGAGGTGATACCCGGGGTGAATTTCCTATTTCCTATCCAATCATATAGGTTCATTAGCACTGTTTACTGTTTACAAAAAGGAGCTTGTTTTGAAGGTGGCTATTCCCATTGAACTGTGAAGACTCATTGCTATAATGAGGTTCTCTGACAGGACCTCTGTTGTTGTTGTAGAGCTGCAGTTCTGGAAACAGCACTTTTTTGTTTCTTCCTTGGATGCCACACTTTGTTGCAGACTGGCCTGTATGGCCATAATACTTTCTTGCTGTTGCTTGTATAATTTTTCAAAACATTTCTTGTTGTAGTCAATATTGTGCATGGTTTGTTTCTTGCAGAGGAGGGTTTCCTTTTGTTTGTTTGGTTGGCTGTTTGGATAGATTTGCTTTGGAAAAACTTTTGTTACTTTATCCATTTTGATTCACTGCGCCACTTATAGTATTTAACATACAGATGACCCTTTTTGCTGTCACTAGGTCACCCATATAGGTCTAGATGAAGTATGATTTTGCATGACTTCCGCAGGATTTCCTGTATACACACAGAGTCATCTCACACTTTAAACAAACTTTCACCTGGCTTGCAAATAGTGGGGCTTCAACAAAACACAGTGAAAGCTCTTTGGCTTCAACTGTAGGTTGGCTTACCTATAATTCATTAAACATAATTATAGCAGAGTTTCACAAGATATGTCTTTTAGTACTGCATGGCCTCAGTCATGCACACCAACAGTGCTTTATTATAACACAACTGCCCATATGCAATAAGTCACTAGTTACAGTGGAAATCACCATCAGTATCTTTATAAATTTAAAAACAAATTAATATTTTGTTTTCACTAAGATGGGCTAATTAGCTAAAATCAGCTGCAGCCTGCATTCTGCACCACTTGTATCATTGGACTATGACTTCAACTCCACTGCTACATATGCAGTTAATTGTCATTTCACCCATGACAAAGCAGGACCATAGCTTTAGCTAATTCAGCAAAGATGTTTTTTTTTTGTCCATTCCTTGACAAAGTTAAAAGGCTTACTTCAGCATATGCAATTTTGTGAAAAAAAAAACAACTTTCAAGAGAAAAGTGAAAAACTCAGTTTCACGGAAACAGTTCCTTGTAGTTTCAAATCATTCTTTTAGTTGTTGAGAAACTTTATTTTCCCTTCCAGCAGCACTTAAACATATAAACCCAACTAGCAGCCCTTTCCATGCCCTTGTTCCAAACTTCAACCTTGGGATAGGCATAGAACAGTTTTCTCCACTAACTGTACTCAATAATCTCTGCCATAGTTAGAGGACTGGTGTTTTGTAATAGCCTTGGAATGGGGACTTTACCTTAATTAAAATGTTGGTGCACCTAACTCTTTTTTGGGCTTTGGTAATTAAATTTAGACAAAGTTCAGTCACTTATTGCTGAAATAACGCTTACTTATTGTCCAGCCATGTGTCACTACATCACAATATATGCATAGTCTAGAGGTGCTGGGGAGAATACTTTGATATAGGTAATGGGGACAATTTTAGGATTGGTGATACTAGAAACTCTTGCAGAAATCATCTTCAGGAGTAATAATGTACAGTTTGAAAGCATATTATTATCAGGTGCAGTAGTTTAGACAGTAGAAGGAACTTGTATTTTTTGACATGCTTGACTTAGTCCAGGAAGTGATATCATGATACTGTGATTGGCTTGGCATTCAAAGGAGGTACATGGACATGTATGGACCTAGTTTAGGAAGGTAGAGTAGATGGAACAGGTGGAACGGATGAACCATACTCACCACTGTGCCTTAGTGCAGAGATGCGACCTTCTCCTGCAGATTTTATTCTTTCCTCAATTTTTCTATGTACTGCTTGTGAAGCACATAACCCTAGCTGGTCTGCCTGGTTTAGGCTTTAGTATAGTATGTATGAAAAGATCTTAACATGGGGCATCTTGAGTCCACATGGAAGAGAGAGGATTACAGGGAGCACTACAGCTCCAATACCGTACTACAAAAATCTAACATGCTCCCAGGTGAATCCCTGATCTGTGATCCACAATGGGAGGGATTGAATGTCCACATGGCTTTAAGGAATACCACACTACTTGCAGGTTCTGCTCATCTGTCTTAACTCATTCACTCCAATGGAGCTCAGGAAGTTTAGACTGTAACTTCCAATAGGCGGAGCCTAAGCCTTTTGACAGAATCAAATTATGTCCTCACATTTCAAACAAATGTTCATATCCCTGGAACCATAGGGGTTATGACAGAAGGATAAATGGCAAACTCTTCAGCACAAATTATTTTTATAGTGGCAGTATTCTTTAGGTTCTAGATCTTAAACAGAATTTTGAGTCACAGACAGTAAACACAGTAACCATTACATTTGTAATATTTTGTAAATAACTTACAATATCTCAACAACCACTCAAATTACGTACATGCTGTCAGCAACATTTTATTCATCTAGCTCAAAGTTTTCATATGAGGCTAAGACGTTCTGTCTGTGTTACTTGGTTGTTGAGATATTTAGAAAAATGTGAAAATTATAGCTATATAAATGAATAATCATAAACCTAACAGTTAATACCTATTTACCTGCACTAGACAGAGGTCAAATATTAATGCAGTTGAGTTTGCCATTGTGTAAGCTTTAAGATGAAATTGTTTAAAACCGTGCACATGACGTGGTTTTGGAATTATTGATACAAATACGAAAAAAACAATATTTGACGCCTAGAGGCGTCAGAGGTCAACTGCAGCTGCACCTGGAGCCATCACTCAGATGTAATGAGTTAATTGCCTTTACCACCTGTGAGCAAAGAAGACTGCATTAACAAAATGATTTGTGTTCCATCCTGTGCAGACTGTTACAAAAAAACAAAATAATTAACACAAAATTAAATGAACAAAAGAACCCTAAGCACCTCTTAAAGGTATAGCTGCACATCATTAAAGCTCAGTGCAAACAATGCAAATGTACATACCATCAGTATGTCTACTGAGAAGTTGAATCACCTAAATTTATAACCTATTACATATTGATATTACTCTACGTACATCCTAAGAGAGGGAATTGTGGAACTGGACATTATGGTATAATTTTGTAGGCTAGCATACTACAGTATAGGCAGGTGATTCTGTTATTGATTGATTCACATGGTGCATTGTTGACCTTTGTTTGCCAATGTTTCATCCCTTGATGTCATTTTTTTAATACAGACAAAGCCAGCAACTGTGTTTTAGGTCCCATGTGCTGAGAATGACACGGCCTGTCATCAGTTTATAAAATTACTTCAAGACTTACTCGTATCGCTGAACCCTTCATAAAAACTGAAATGTTCTCACACTTCTTGCCATACTATATCATATCTTTTTCTCATATGTCCACATGATATACTGATTGCATTTGCACTGGCTTAGCTATCTTGGCCTCAGCACCTGGTAGATTCTACCACACTTTTTGTAAAGAAATAATCACATTAGTCTTTGTAAAATGACACCTTATTCATTTCACTCATGATATATCTGCAGAGCCACCCCCTCTTTAGACTGAGTTAGTCATCAGAGATCTCAGTACCTACATTGAAAACTCCATATCCTTTGACCACCACATCATAACAAAGTAAAAAAATCCTTCTATCTGGCCCATTTAGGCATCACATGTAGATCAAAGAGGTTATCATCATTCTCTATACATCCCTTTTCAGACCAATTATTGAGTACAATGCTCTGTTTTACATATAGTTGTCTGAAAAGGTACAGTTGTTTCCTGTGGGCTTACTCACTTAACAAACATATCAACTTAAAAGTGTACTGCATAACTTGAAAGACCCCAATTGTTCCTAACTAAAAAGATCACTGGCTTGAAGGGTCTTACCTACCAAAACAGGTTTAAATCCCTATCTTTATACTCTTCATTTTATAGACTCCTCTGTGGTGATGTATGTTTAGTATTTAGGGTCACGAAGGACAGCATCCTCCTTGTTCTCCTGCACCCTCACAAAACTAACAGAGTCACAAATACCAGTATTATGCAGATCACAATATGCTTTCTTAGGACTTTACCGGCACATATATAAGATCTCCCAGCACAAACCCAGTCCTTGGAATAAACGACCTATTCTTATTAACAGTGTTAAAACCTTCACTACCCTTAAAATTAATTATGATTACTGGATAGGTAACCACAAATTCTCCCTTGGCTCATCAGATGTCACTCCCTGCAGGCAGTAGGTGCCATATGAGAGTGGGTGCTGGTAAATGAGGCAAACAGTCCTACATACCTATGTCTCTTTCTGACACTTAGTGCTTTCAAAGTTTTTAGTGGAATTGTTCAGCTGTGTATTAATAACTTTAGCTTGGGGTTAGTGCTTCTCTTATGCTTTTGGTGAGAGAAGGAGCGTGGGATCATTGATTCCTATCTACATGCAGTGGTATACTTGGCATATTATGTAATAACAAAAAGAAATGCTTGCCTGCAGCGGCTATGACCATATAACTCCTGAATCCAAAGCCACATTAAGAAATACTATAAGCTCTAATACTAAATGTCTTAAGTTTAAAAACAAGAAACCAAAGAAACATTCATTTATAAGTGCTTTTGTTGTAAAACTTCATCAGATAGTTTAAACCATCCATTCACTGGGTCTATATCATATAGTCAAAGCTTTAGGTAATCGAATACCCAAAGCTCGACACCTAAACAGCGAAAGCAGTAAACCGTGAATGGCCACTTCATGAATTTTTTCATAGGGAAAAAATTTGCTTGGCCATTATCAGGAATCTGCCCTTTTCTCCACTGTAGAGCAATCTTGGAGTTGGTATATTTAGTTAGGGGGTGTTGGAGGCACAGCCCCGCACATGCAGGGGTGTGGGGGGTGAAGCCCCCTACTCTATTAGGGTTTGAAAGTTTTTTTTTTGTCCAGCCAAGCAAATTTTTTCCCTACAAATAAACTTCCAAAAGTGGCTGATCACAGTGTACAGCTTTCACTGTTTAGGTATCGAGCTTTAAGTATTCGATTACCTAAAGCTTAATTTATCTAATATAGACCCCCATTCACTCAAATTTAAATAATACAGATTGATCACATGACTGTCATGTTCCCAAATCTAAAAAAAAATGCAATACTTTGTTTAAAGTGTCATATACCCTTAAAATCAAGTTATGTTATACATAAAAAATCAATTATCATACATATAACCAAAATACGAACTTTAAAATCTACCTCTCCAATGTTTTTAGTTTTAATAAACACCTAATCAAGGTTTGTTCATTTGACCTGGCCACATGCCTTTGCTTGAGAGATCAACAAGCACTGATTCTATGACTCCCTTAGACAGTATATTGTACAGATTGGGAGAATAAAAGAGAAATATGGTTCCTTGGGCTAGATGCAATCCCATAAAAATTAGGAAGACATTACTATTGCGAAAAGTACTTATGTTGGATCACTTTCAGAACATACCTGACTGAGAAAACCTGATACCAATAGGGAAGATGAAGTCTTTGGGACACAGAAAGATTGCTAGTGGGGAGGGGTGAGTTAGATGCTAAGCAGGCGGACAGTTATGCTGATTGGGAAGATTGCCCTTGAGATTTGGGGGAGTTTTCCTTTCTTTTTATAGCCCCTTTTGCACTGTTTAAAAACCTTATTACCATCTCCTTGCTGCTTTAACTGTTTATTTGAAAATGAGGCTGTGGAGGACAGAACACTATTATTTAGTTTGAAAAAAGGCGTGCTGGAAAATCTGAATACGTTTTCCCCTTTCAACACATCCAGAACAGCTATTACCTTCTTGTAGTTGGGATTCTGGTAATGCAATTTCCAGAAGCCATTTTAAAATTTTATTTTCAAAGTTGTTTTTCCAGCACAGATATTTCAGCATGCTTTCTGAATGCTACTCCCATGCTTGAGTGGACTCAACATCATCATGTGTGACACAGTGATACATAAGGTTGGGGTTGCTGTTACATTTCAGAAAGTGTTTCACATGGGAAAATTGTAGTACTAGTTACAAAGCTAGAGACTGATCACCCAGAAATAAACATTTAGTGAATCCACAAAGCTGTGCAGCTGAGTTCATTATATATTAATTCTGTCCAAGTGCCATTTCCATCATGTTGCATTTACTGTTGGAATCCATAACTGCAAGCACTTACAAACTCACAAAAAAAAAAAACCTACATGTACTATATTACAGGAAATTGATATGCAGAATAGCTGTTGGCAACCCAAACATAACAACTGAAATATGATTTACTATACAGATAGCTGGGAGCTAAAATAGAAAAGCTTCTGCCCCTGACTACACATCACATGGGAAACACGCATCTCAGCCACACATTCACATGGGTGAGAGCATCAGCTGTGATGGCTGCTTTTTTTGAGCTATCCTATTTTCACATAAAATCATTACTTCATGTGAAAATAAGATTAGAATTAACTACTAGGGAACTTCTCAAAGCTGAGGAAACTGAATGCAGATCCTACATTTAGTTTTGTTACGATGACCGTGATCTTTAACATCCTCAGGAAGATTTTGAGAATGAAGGCAAGCCAGTCGACTATAAACTGATCCAGGTGCAGCAGCCATGGGGGAAAAATTAGCCTCATCCTTAGCACATTCAAAAATATGCTTAGTCACCTGAGAAACAGTTGCCATAGAAGCATTTAATGACTTCTTTATCTCATAAGAAGGAAGGTTAACTCTTAATGTCTGCATGTTCTCAACAAACAAAAACTTTAACATATGAACTTGACAATTCAAAATCCTAAAAAGTACTAGAAGAATGCATTTTCATTCCCAACTTAGGTGTTGCCTTCCCAACTTTGTCAACCACAGTCTAAGAACTGGATTTGTCCCAACAGTGTGGAAAACAGCAACAGTAATTTCCTTGCACAAAGGGGGACCAACAACCAACCCTGGGAGCTATAGACTCATAAGCCTAACCAGAACCATCATGGACCATATCGACAAAGACATAGGTGACCTTCAATCTCTTGACCTGACCCAATTTGGCTTCATTAAGGGTAGGTCATGCTTATTAAACCTGGTGAACTTCTTTGAGAATGTCACAAATGCCCTGGATAAAGGCAAAACAGTTCATACAGCCTATCTTGACTTAGCCAAGGCTTTTAACACAATCACCCACTCAGGCTTCGTTGAGAAACCCAGCTGAGAATTAACCCATATGTAACTAGATGAGTAGCCAACTGAGTCACTGACAGAACACATGCAGTCAAAGTTTGGGATTCCACTTCTACCAGCTGACCAGTTTCCCGTGATGTACCACAAGGATCTGTGCTGGGTCTCCTACTGTTTGTAATCTATTTCTCAGAAGTCCAGGTGAAAATATATGGCCTGTGACTTACCAAGTTAACTGATATCTGCAAACTGGGTGCAACTATCGAGTCCCCCAATGATGATGACATACTACAAAGAGGAATTACACAGAGAAATGATTGGTGCCAAAGCCACAGACTTAAACTAAATGCAAAAAAATATGTTATCATCCCTTTCGGCAAAGGGGAAGTCCGTGCAAATTACAATATTAACAGTACCCTGCTTAGCTCAAACTCTGTGGTGAGAGATTTGGGAACACAGGTTAATAGCAACCTTGACTTTGATCAACGTGTCTATAGTGGTAAGGAATCCAATAGAAACCTGAGTTGCACTGCCAAAGATATCGAAGGAACCAAAACCAAAATGAAAATAAAGACGATCTAAAGAAAGCTTGTCTAGCCAAAAGTGCTTATCAGTTTATGTGTTTCTCACATGTTTATGGTTTTAGACTTTATTCATTAAAAAGTTTTACAGTTTTTATTGGAAGACCATGGTGATTATCAAAGTCTTTATTTTCGCAGTGGTAAGGAAGGCATTCTGTGTTGCACATCTCATAATTAAGAGCATTGCATGCAGAGCTAAGGATGTTATAACTCCCCTGTACTCATCCTTCATCAGACAATGCTCTCTTCTGTATGTACCTCACCAGAAATCTGCAGAAGCTGGAGAGACCTCAGAGGTTTTTGCCAAGAAAATTCAGGGCCTTCAACACATGACCTACATAGAAAGACTGAAGGCCCTGTCACTGTACTGTGTATCTTATAGACTGCTGAGAGGTGACTTGTGACTGGCCTACAAAGCAGTCTCAGACCCTGTCCTAATGGAAATGCTGCACATCTGCAAGTGAAATGGGACAAGATTCAGTTGCTCTAGGGATCTTAATCTAGCCAGCAACATTAATAGAACCTGCTGGAGAGACAGCTATGTCTTCCAGAGATTTACTCTCCTCTGGAACAAACTCCCAATTCATTTAAAACAGGGCTCCTATTTAAGCGTAACTTAGAAAACTTGATGGGAGGCCATAAATTTACCCCCGGAGTATCCCCTATGTCCCTCTTGGATAAGGACAGTTGGTGATGATCATAGACTCATGCTGCAAATATAGACCATACAACTTGGTCATTAAGGGAACAAGGGTATAACATGTCTAGGCTTATAAAGGCCCTAGGGCCAATAGCCTAGTAAACTCATATGAACCTATGAACCTGTTTCTAGCAGCAGCAGAAGATGTAAACAGAGAAATGACTGCTGGGTCTGTTTTAGGATTATAAATCAGGTACTTGTGAGTCTGGGACATGTTGTATAACCTGATAGACCTCTTGGGGCAGAAGGTTACCAGTTAGGAAGGATTTATGCACAGAGAACAACTCTTTCAGGTAATTCTGAAGTTGTACTGTTGTCAGAATCAGAATGGTCAGACTGAGAAGAAGCACCCCTTCCCAGGGCTGTTCCTTAGGTGAACTAGCACCATAAGCAAAAAGGCTCCATGGCCAACCCCCCCCCCCCCCCGAAACTGGCCAATACATCTTGGCCTACTCACACTATGCAGATTACTTTGTTTTATTTCCTTTTTTTTCCCCGTATTTGTCTTAATATTCATTTTTTTCCTGCAGTTATTCATTAAACATCTAGGAAGGACTGTACTTTGATAACAGTAAAGAAAACATTTAGACGGTGATTTGGGGGTTCATGTAGTTTAGAGATTTTTAAACAACCTTTTTATCCAATAATTGCCTCAACAAAGACTATGATCAAAGACAGAAATTTAGTCTTACTTTTTCAACTTTGTTTTTTCTTGCATCATTTCAGAACACCGTAACCGACAATGACTGCAGTGTAATAACTACAGTGAATTAAGCTGGAGGTCTGGGGACTGCTAGGCTCCCAGAAGCCATTGGATTTTAAAATGCTCTGATATGCAATTTTAGATTTTTTTTTAAAAACTTTATCATTCAATGATTAACTGAACAAATAACATGATCAAATAAATAAATTTAATCGTACTCTTCATGTTTGTATTTTTCCTGCATCCTTTCACCATATTCTAAATGACCAAGACTACAGTGTAATAACTGTAGGTTCATAGGTTCATACTAGGCTATCTGCCCTAGGGCATTTATAAGCCTAGCCAGAGTGTGTTTGGCTTTCACCACCCATTTTAAATTAATTTTGCTATGCCCTTTTTCGAGGTTAGTATACTGTGCCTCTGTCTAACAGTGACACAGAAGTGATACCCGGGGTAAACCTACAATCTCCCATCCACTCATCAAGATTCCTCTTGAAGAGAGTCAGTGAGGGACTCTGCCTAACCTGGACTGGGATTTTATTCCAGAGTGAAGGGAGCCTCTGGGTTATGAATCTGTCCCTCCAGCATGTACTATTTATTTCAGTGCTGGGGTTCAAGTCTCTCAACTGCGTAGTTTGATGGAATTTGGATTTTCTGAGGTGCAGCATGTCCATTAATTCCGGGTTGGACATGGCTTTATACGTCAGGCACAGATCGCCTCTGAGCAGGTGGTATGCCACTGAGTAGAGCTGGAGTTTCTTTAACCGGGCAGCATATGGCATCTGTTTGAGCCCTTTGATCCTCTTGGTGAGGTACTTTTGGGGTCTTTCCAGTTGCTGCAGGTGTCTGGTAAGGTACATCCCAAAAGGGGCATTGTACTCAATTATGGGCCTGATGAGGGATGAGTAAAGAGGCACGATGACCTCCCCTGATCTAGATGTGAATCCCTTCATGATTAGGTGGGCTATATAAAATGTTTTTCTAACCACTTTGGCCACGTGGTTGTCAAATGAGAGATTGCTATCAACTTGGGGCCCCAGGTCCCTAATTACTTCTTCTGTACTTAATGGATTACCACCTATGTGGTAATTTGTGGGCACTTTGTTTTTGCCAAAGTGGATGACTATACACTTTTTTGGTGTTTAGCCTGAGGCCATGGCACTGGCACCAGTTGTCTGTTTCTATGAGGCCCTTTTGGAGGATGCTTGTGTTGGCTGGAGAGTTGATTATGGCGCCCAGTTTGCAGTCATCTGTGAATTTGGTCAGCCACAGTCCTTCCGTGTTGGCCTGTACCTCCAAGAAATATATACGGAACAAGAGAGGTCCCAGGACTGAGCCTTGTTGGACGCCACTTGTAACTGGTTTGGAGTCTGACATGGCTCCGGCAATTCTAACCATGTGGGTTCTGACCTTTATTGTTCTGGATTAAGCTGGGAGTCTGAAGACCAGTAGGTACCCAGAAGCCACTAAATGCACTGAGATGCACTTTTACAGTTTTTTTAAACATTTTTTTCATACAACAATGCACCAAATGAAAACAATGATTAAGGACAGAAATTCAGCCTTTCCCAACAACATATTTTTCCCTGCGTCCTTTCAACACTTCCTAATTGACCAAGATTACATTATTATAACTAGATAAAGCTGGGAGGTTGCTAGACACACAGAATACACAGGGTCATAAATGCTCAAGGTGCATTTCATAGATTTTTTTTTCCAATCTTTTGATCAAATGATGGCTGGAACAAAAATCATACGTATGAAAAAGAAGATCAATCTTACTTTTTTATTTGAAAGAAGAAATATTATATCCAAGTTGTAATGTTCAAAGCTGACCAAACACCAGTTCATAATAAACTGAGAAGACAAATGCTTATGAGGATACACGTATCCACATATGTGAATACGTAATCACTTTCTGTGTATCCCCCCTCTGGTGTTAAATTTGAATTAAAATGAAGGCACAAATGGCTACAATCATATATTTCAAGTTGCTGCTGTCATATTTATATACAACATGCCTTTTCATCCCTTCCCCCCAAAGAAAGACACTTTCTGTGTACCATTCTGATGTCATACTGGGACAAAAACTGAAAAATCTAGAGCATAATATATTTGCTGTCAGTCATATATAAACAGCATACTTACTTTCCCCACCCCAAAGATAGTCACCTGTATATGCAACAGATGTTGATTGTGAGTAAAATGAATAAAATAAATAAATAAATAAATAAATTATTAGAATGGTGTTCCCAGAATGTTACTTCCAGGCAGTACAATGTTCCTATATAGGCTGCAATTACTCTCTAATGTCTGTGAGGAAAGTTAAAGAAATAATGTCCACTGAGCTTCCAAGATGGCTGCACACTGATCAACAGCTTAGCTCAAGTGTGAAAATAGAAACTGAGAAACAACAGCCAGTAATAATGTCAGCCTGAGTAAAATTCAGCTACTGGCTAGTAAGTATACTGCATGGATGTCTGCAAAGTAGAAACTAAAGGAGCCTGAAAGAAAATCAACTAGAGAACAGAAAACACTGACTTAAAAAAAAAACAGCTCAAGCTCCAGTTTTGTGCAAGACATGGCTTCCAGTAATCTAGAGGAAAATAAGTCAAACGTGCATAGAGCTAATTAAATAAATGAAATACTGAAGGAGTACATCAACTCAAATAACAAAAGGCTGGAAAAAGTGAAGAAATTTTAAACAGATATTAAAATGAATTGACAAAACTGCAAAAATCAGATGATGAAATTAAGAAAAGGCTGACAGCATAAGAGTGCACAAGAAGAAATGTTTCAAAAATTATAGAATTAGAGGACAGATCATGTGGGGAAAATCAGAGAAACTAGAAGGAACAGACTGCATTAATTTTAGGAAGGCATAAATAAGCAACTGGACTGGTGTTCCACAACAGGAACTGTTATTTGAAAGGACATATCATATGTGTGCTCCATAGCTGGCTGCAAGAAAGAAGCCAAGACCTTTATAAGTAAAAATGCAAACCTATAAACAGAAAGAGTTGATCCTGGCAAAACTTTAGCAAAATGGCAAAGTATTAAAAGTTGGAGAGAGTAGATTATTTGTGGAAAATGATTATTCACTGTGCACCAGGCAGAAGAGCAACAAATGTGTTCAGTAATCAGGGAATGTCAAGAGTCAGGTGTGAGATTCAAGTTACTGTATCCAGCTGTCTTCAGAATATTTTCTCCTGGAGGATCAATCATTTCTTGATGCAGAACAAGCTAAGGAGGAATGCAAATGTTTGCCAAACATAAAAATGAGCCATCAAGCAGAAGGCGACTCTGCTTCTCATTTTTCTGATAATAAAGCACATGGAGATACTTTGCTAGTGAAACCTTTTGCCCTGTTCCAAATGAAAATGCTTGAGAAATAGAGAAATGCACAGGAGTTAATCAGAAGAACTGGGGCTGCCATGGACTTGAACTGGAATCTACAGTTGAGAAATGAAGAAGAACAGGATGAAAACCAGCATCATCGAAACTAGTGAATAAATGTGGCACTGCAAAGCATCAGTCCATTTCTGAAGTACGGCTATATAAGAATAAGTGGAAAGAGTGGACTTTTGTTGACTTTGTTAAACTTGTGGGAAACTGAAAAGTATTTGCCTCACTTCATGTCATTAATATTTGGAAGGGCACTAAGGGGAGGGGAAGAGGAAGAAAAAGGTAACTTAGTAAAACAATTTCTGTTCTTAACAGTATTTGTATGAAACATTTCACATTGCATATTTTATAGAAAAGTATTTTTCATTGTTCTTATATGTGATAAATTTAAATTTATATTAACAGAGGCCTTTTTTCTTCTTCCTCTTCTCTTTCTTTCTTCATTTTTGGTATTAAGAGAAGGTAGGCATTACACTGCAAAAAGAGAAGGAAAGCTGAACAAAAGCATGTAATCTTGGGTTGTTGAGTTGGGGGTGGAGGTGTAAAAGTACACATGCATAATATATGTAGAGCTGATATTTTTCTTATTTTTACATAGGTGAATGTTTGGATTAAGACCCTTTAGTTAACCTAATAACAAATTTTAAGTGGAAACAAGTAAATCTGAGAAAAACTAAATACAATGAAAAGTTTTCATCTAGCAATAAATGTTTCAACTTGTCTTTCAGCTGTAACAGAGGATTAAATTTTTCTCTCAAGCTTCCATGGACAAAATCTGATAATAGGGCAATAAAAGGCAGAACACTGGTTTCTTTACAACTAAAAGTTAATGATTTCTGAAAGCATGCAACTTGTTTTCACTTCTGTGGGAGGGGGTAAAGAGATATAGCAAAGAGCAGACATCAATTAGTATAAGTAGAAGCAAAGGCAATAATAACCTGCATCTTAGCATGGATAAGCTCAATTTCAGGTTAATTAGGGCCTGTGGTAGCAGCTATTTGACACAAATATTGCTATTAGGAGGGTTAAACTTTATTATTTGAAGACGCACATAGTTATGTTTGTTTGTATTAAGCTAATATGTTATGGGGGTGTTCTGGGAGTCTTTTTTTTTTTGCATGGAAAACTTTTTTTGGTTCCTGGAATCTGTTTTTAGTCATTGCTTTCTTCACTGCATCACAACCCAAGTCATCATCTGTGCTCCAATAATCTCTTTCTCTGGGCAATGTGTGGTATCCTGACAGAAGAACAATGCCGATAAATGGTCTAATTTCTTCTGTGGATGTTGTAAACTCTGGTATATTTTTATCACAATGCGTGTACAGTTCCATCTGGGTTTTCAAGTGATCAGATTGTCACCAAAACATGCATCAAATAACTCCAACGGTGCCTTCATCAGCAGTTCTGGATGTGTAATAAGTAGTCTGGTTACTTCCTTGGATTTCATAGGCTCTGTGAACTTGTCTGTCGGTTACCAACCAGTCTTATGACTCGATGGTGGTACCTTCACTGTCTCTGAAGACCTGTATTTTCAAGTTGCAGTCTAGTTACTTCCTGCCACACCTTCAGCCAGCTTTGTAGTTTTATGCTTTCTTTGCTCTGAAGAAGTCTAGTCATCTTCTTCAACCACAGTATGAACAGCTTCCTTTACATTGCACCCACATTTACATGTTCTTGTACAACTGTGTGAACAATATTTCTCAGTGTCACAAGTAACTGCTGAAGTAGTCACAGTTTCATCATTACCACTCAACACCAATGAACATGTCAAGTTCTCCACAAATGTTTGATGGTTCAACTGGACCCAAAAGATCTTCATCAACTGGAAGAATACAAATTTCTGGAATGTCGTTATTTTCTGTGTCACTTTCAGAATTCCTCAATACTGCTTCGATGGCCTGGGCAAGAGTGAAGTACTTTCGAACAGTTGACATCTCAAGTCTTCAAAAATATTAGAACACCAATTGCTTTATTTTGGAAAAAGTATTAATTCCATTGTGTAAAATGCCAGCCATGTGTCAAACACTTGCCCATATCAGAAGAAAAAATTGCTCTTACTTCAATTTTATGTTTGACAAAGCACTAAACCTTCTGTAATCAAATGACATTTTCAAAGTAAATATGAAAACGGTTTCATTTCATTGGATCACTTGGTGAAATCACTCATAAAAAAGAAACAGAAAAAAAACTTACTAATAGATTGTACCACTTACAACAATGGAAATGTTGGAATACATTCTCAGATTATATTCAATGCCATTCCTGCACTTGACTTTCCTGTTATTACAGACTTTTCTGAAAATATTCCTTGTTTTAAGGGAGAAGGTGGCAATGTCACAATGTACTGTTTTAATATGTAAAGCTTGGACTGACAGGTGGTCTTTGAACTAGTTATATATTTTGTACTAAGGCCTGTCTCTAAAAGTGCATCAAGAAGCAGTGTACTATCAATTTAATCAAGTCGTTTTTGGTAGATCATAGTTAAGATGATACTCATCAGGTTTTCTATACCCATATTTTATTTTGAAGTTAAATGAGAATATTAAAAAAAAATCTTGGTTCATGAACTGAAACTATAGAACTGGTGAGCACTCATATGTCGTCTGAACGGTTTTGAATCTGTTAGTATTGTTCTGTGACTGGTGTATAAGAAACCTTAACTGCTTGTTGTTTACTAATACTTGATACTGCTACATACTGTACAGACTTCTACTTATTTATTACTTGATGGACTGAAGAGGCCATGCTCATGACTATAAAACAGTGATAAATTCATAATTAAACCTGTTTGGTAGAATTCTCACTTCAATAAACTTTACAATAAAATGAAGTAGCTATATTACTTACACACAAGAAATCATCACTTTCCCATTATAGAAGACATGCAAAATCTTAAATATATAATCAGTGCGAGGCCAGTTATACATTCAGGTAACCACCAAGATCTAAAGATAGCCACAAGGCTTCTTCAATGAAGTCTTGCACAGCTATGCTATGAACTTATTTCTAATGCAACATCCCACTTTGAACTTGAAGCCACTGCAAATATCTTTGCAGATAAATGCAGATCTAAATGTATGCACCCTCCGCCCAAATGGCCATTGCATTCCCACATATCAGGGCTGGATTAGGAAGCAGTGAAACCCCAATCTGTAGAAGCTGTAGAGGCTATATTTGACAAGTGCCAAAAGAAAACATGACCTTGCAACAACTGAACTTGACAGGCGTGCCCCCAAGTTGCATAACAAACCCATGTAAGGTGGGGGCAGGGGGTTGTTCCATTAGAACTTTGCAAATATCCTTCAATTACTCAGTTTCAAACACTTACAAAAAAATGTATAAATAGGAAAATAATAAAGCAAATTATTTTTCAGAGAATGAAGGTGGTTAATTCCTAGAAGTACAATATTGTAAAAATGTAAATGAAAGGTAATGAAATACAATTTGCAAACTGTAACCTAATTAATATTCATAAAACATAATAAATAATTTTACATTTTCTTTCTTATATTTAAAAATAAATTAGTGAATGATGTCCTTTAAAGATAAGTTACACAGCTTATCAGTTTCTATACCCATAACACACATACCAGTTTTGTGTCATTGTTAGTCAAAGTTAATTGTTAGTTATTTTCACTCTTTAAAAATTTCCTTGTTGAATTTGTTATCAGTAGATTTAACAATGTCGTAGTAATGCCTCAACATTAAGATACAGAACTTTTGGCATAAATGTCCTTTTCCTGAATGGTTTTATTTGATACAAACATGGAAGTGCTTTAGTTGTCTGGAGATTAATATCAACATCATTTGGATAAACTTTCATCAGAAGTTCTAAAGCTTCACACAGCTGTCCAACTGAAGCTTCTAAATCAAGTAAAAATATTGCTCTGTCAGTGCAGACAAGCTTATGAATGTCTCATGTTTGGAATTACTGTAAAAAATTGGTACTAACTGTTACGTAAATGTGTGAATAGTAATTTACACACACAAAAAAAACAGTTTAATTAAAAATAATCATGTCAACCACCTTAATTAATGAAGCATTAATATATGAAATTATGATAACACTGGAACAAATAAAATCTGAATTTTGAGAGGCCCCTTCATACTGTGAGCTTCTAAGTTGTAGTTTCTTTATCTTATGCCTAAATGTGAGTCCTACCTCCCACATTGTCTTCCAAAATTACCCAAAACTAAATAACATACAGAGGTGCTTGCTAGTTAAGTGTTAAACACCATTTAGCTGAACCCCTTATAACTTTCTTTAACCTATGTCTCTCCACAGGTTTTGCCATGGAAGCATGGAGAACAGCAATAGCTGGGCCACTGTTCAAGAGAATTCCCATCACTGTCCCCAATAATTACAGACCACCTAGTCTTCCACTTACTAGTATTGTGTTCAAAGTCATTGAGCACATCACTGAGGTAATACACAACAACATAAGTGGTGTTCAAACCCTTAACCCTAGCTAATTTAGATGCATTAAAGGACAGGCTTGTCCTATCACCATGGTCAATGTTTTTTGACAGAAGACAAACTCTAGACAAGGATCTATAAATCCATACTACTTACCTTGCCCTGGCTAAAGCCTTTACATCATCTCCTATGCAGGTATCATAGATGACTCTCTTAGCTAAACATTAATCCCTCTGTTGTTTGATGGACAGCAAATTGGCTCACTTACAACATTCACATTGTGAATGTACCACAGCATTCACACTGTAAATGTAGTGGACACCTCTTCTAATTGGAGTAATGCGACTGACAATATTCTGTGGATCACCATCCTAGAGCCTAATCTCACATCTCTTCCCTGAACTGAAATCTAACACAGTGGGACTCTGGCTGACTATATTTGTGGAGAACTCCGAATTAAGTGCGGTTATCAAATACACTTCTGGTACACATATTCTTTAACAGGGTCTGGATCAGACCCTTACCTGGTGTGTCAATTAGGATCTCAAACTAAACATAAAAAATGTTGTACAGTTACCTTTGGCAAAACCACTATACCATTCTCTTGTCTTGCGGATAGGAAGTTCTCTTTTCACCACCATGTCAATGTGATGGTGATGAAGTCCTTCTACCTTGTACTGAGTAACTGTATGGATATCTCATCCAGACTCAGGAAATTGCTCATCCAATGATATTCTTCTCTGATCAGAGCTATCATAGAATGCCATGCCCCCTTTGGGATGTCTTTGTCTAAGCAACTTGCTGAAATGACCACAAAGCTTCTTATCCAAAAGAAGTAAAAATCCACGACCAAGGAAGTAGGAAGCAGTTCTTAATTGCAAACTAAAGAATGCTTTTAATGGCAAAATTCTCGAGTTAAAAGTTACACAAATCCCGAAGTAAAAATCACACAAACGCTTTCGCTCAGGCAGTCCTGAGCTTTATCAAGTGTTACAAAAGTTCTATATACCAGTACTCCTTATATGTCCTAATAATCATGGTCTTAATTGAAACAACTTGTTGACAAAGTGCTTTGGTGAATTAAAGGCATGTAGTGAAAAACTGATTTTTTTTAAAAATAAACAACAGATAAAAAATATATATATGTGTGTATAAATACTATAAAAACAGGTTGTGAGTACAAGACTTCACTAATAAGAATATTAGACCAATGCCAATGCCTTGTCAACCGATAGGTTAAAATCGATTTCTCACACATCTGTATAATGCACACTACTAATGCATAATGGTTAAGGTTCAATCCTGACATCGTGACCTCTGGCCAATGCCTGGGCAGAGCTTGCATGTTCTGTATCTCTGTGTGGTTCCTCCTACCTCCAAAAAATATGGTGGATATTTCCACCTCAAATAATGGAGTTTGTGGGCAGCACCACAGACTGTAAATTAAGCGTATAAAAGAGGCAGTCAAGATCACATACAAGAGTGGACAACATGCAACTCAAGTAAACTTCCTACTAGTAAGAAAAGGGCATAAGCGGTATAATCAGCAAACTGCAAAGTTTTCAACAGTGAAACAATCAGCCTACAGCATAAGCCACTACTTGGCACAATCAGCTGCAAGCAGTCATCACAGAAGGCTCTAAGCCTGGCAGAGAATAGAGTGATGACCTGAAGCTGACTAGAGAGACAGCGCAAGCGTTCAGTGAATAGTCTGGGCTGTAACACCACAGGAAGAAGAGGAATTAGATGAAGTTGAAGAAGAATGGCAGCATCTCAAAACAGCAAGTGTGAGGATTATAGAGCAGATATGCACCCAATCTAGATATGGAACTCAGGTACATAAGAAAAGCTGGTGGCAGAATACAGAAATGCAGGAAGTCATCAAAAGAAAGGAGTACAGGAAAAAGTGGGAGAAAGAAAAGATGTATCAGACTAAGAAGGAATATCAGCTGGACAACAAAGATGCAAAGAAAGCAGTTGCAGTAGCAAAGAACAAGGCATCAGAAGCAGTCTACCAGCTTCTGGAATGTAAGTAGGCAGATAACATAAAGAACATCTATCAGATTTCAAGGCAAAGGCAGAAAGATAAAAAAGAGAGTCATCAGATACCCTTCATAAGGGATGCTAGCAACAACCTAGTCATCACTTCTCAGGGCATCAAAGGAAGATGGAAGGAGTACTTCCAGCAGCTTCTGGGTGATAAAACCCCACAGACGCTGTGTTCCCCAAACACAGCCTACAATGAAAGAAGAAGGGGAATCCACCCTAGAAGAAGTAAAAATAGCACTAAGGAAATTAAGCCAGGGAAAACAGTAGGCTCAGATGTGGTAATGGCAGATTTGAACAAGATGATGAGCATGTTAAGGGAGAAATGGCTCCTGAGGGTACTCATAACAGTGTGGAGAGAAAGGCGTATCCAGATGACTGGAGAATATGCATACTAGTGCCAGTGTACAAGAGCAAAGGGGACATTCTCAATTGTGGCCATTTTAGAGGTATCATCCTCCTGTCACACTGCATGAAGGTTTGGGATAGGGTTATTGATAAATGAATATTGAGAATATTATAAAGCAACATGGGGAGTGAGCAGTTCAG
Source organism: Protopterus annectens (assembly GCF_019279795.1). NCBI lineage: Eukaryota > Metazoa > Chordata > Ceratodontiformes > Protopteridae > Protopterus > Protopterus annectens. The sequence goes on from NC_056742.1 coordinate 81,024,467, forward strand.
ATTTAGATCAGGAAGCAGCATAACTGATGAGATGTTTGCAGAGAGACAGATAGTTGGGCAAAGGATAGAGATGAGAAAAGAGTCCAGCTGGGTATTCCTAGACATGGAGAAAGCATATGGCAAGGTCCCAAGAAGCTGATTTGGACATTCCTGAAGAGGGTCAAAGTCAAAGAAACACTGGTAGAATTAGTGCAAGCTATGAGTCAGTATGAACAGTCTTCAGTCTAATAGAGGGGTTCCCAGTGGGAGTGGGTGTGCATCAAACTTCACCTCTGAGCCCACTGCTGTTCATACTGGTGATGGACTACATTAGCAAACAAAGGACAGTTCAACAAAGTTGCTGTATGCATATAATGTGGCATTACAGGTAGACTCTGAACAAGAGCTTCAGCAAATGATTAGGGACAGAACCCACAGGGTCAGAGTTGCTGGAGCCATGTCAGACTCAAAGCCTGTCACAAGTGGTGTCCCACAGGGCTCAGTCCTGGGTCCACTCTTGTTCGGCATCTACTTTTCTGAAGTACAAGCAAACACAGGAGGGTTATGGCTGACAAAGTTTGCAGATGACTGCAAACTGGGCGCCATAGTCGAAAACACATCTGACACAGATATCCTTCAGAAGGGCCTCACAAAAACGGATAACTGGTGCCAGAGCCATGGCCTAAAGTTAAATGCCAAGAAATGCATAGTCATACCCTTCGGGAAAAACAAGGTTACCCCTAGCTACCATATAGGTGGCAATCCATTGAGCACAGAAGAAGTCATCAGGGATCTGGGGACCCAGATTGACAGTAGCCTTTCGTTTGACACTCATGTTGCTAAAGTAGTAAGGAAAACCTGCTACATTGCCCACCTGATCATGAAGGGATTCACATCTAGATCAAGGGAGGTCATGTACTCATCACTCATTAGACCTATGATTGAGTACAATGCCCCATTCGGAATGTATCTGACCCGACACCTGCAGCAGCTGGAAAGGCCCCAAAAGTTCCTCACCAAAAGGATAAAGGGTCTCAAAAATATGTCTTATGCTGCCCGACTGAAAGAACTCCAGCTCTATTCAGTCTCATACCGCTTGCTCAGAGGTGACCTGTGCCTGACATATAAGGCCATGTCAAACCCTGATTTGATGAATATGCTCCACCTCAAAAATCTAGATCCCTCAGAACCACAAGGGCGGGAGACTTAAACCTTGACACGGTTATTAATAGAATGTGCTGGAAGGACAGATTCATCACCCAGAGACTCCCTATGCTGTGGAACAAAATCCCGGTACATGTGAGGCAGAGCACCTCGCTGGCCTTGTTCAAGAGGAATCTTGACCAATGGATGGGGGATCGCAGATATACCCCAGGGATTACTTCAGTGTCACTGCTTGACAGAGGCACAGCAAAATAATAGGCATAGTTTTATTCAAACTAAATAACTATGGGCTAGGCTTATAAATGCCCTTGGGCAGATAGCCTAGTATGAACCTATGAACCTATGAACCTATGAATGGAATGCAAAATTGAAGGTATGTGGGATTAAGCTAATAAAGATAAGACCATTGTAATGGTAACAAATGTGGGAAATCAGAAGAAGCTGAGGCTGAAATAGAAGAGAAAATAGTGAAACAGTTTGACAACTTCAATATCTGGGAAGACTGGTTGAGGTGACGGGAAGTCTGAAAGTGGAGGTAGAATCAAAGGGACTGCAGCCAAGTGGCACAGAGTATCATGGATAGTATGTGACAGAAGAATGCCAAAGAAGCTAAAAAGTAAGGTGTACAACACTGTAGTGATAGCAGTTCTAATGTATGGTACAGAAGCCTGGGTAGCTGAGGAAGTTAGAGGTGATAGAGATGAAGTGCCTAAGATAGGAAGTAGGATGTACAATGTGGGACAGACAAAGAAATAACATTAGGAATGAAGCCCAAGAAGCTCTAATTGCAGTGAAGGTCAATGAGAACAGATTATGGTGGTTCAAGCACACATGCAGGAAAGCTACAGGTTCCTTGCTATGTGTACTTTCCTTAGCATAAAAAATCAAAGTGATTGGTGAAGTTATGTAAGAGCCATTTGTTCTTTTGATTTGTGGAGCTGAGTGGGGGGGGGGGTGCAGGGGGAGTTATTCTAAGATGTAATGAAAATGATAGTAAAATCACCTGCCCCTTGAACTGTGACTTGTCACTGCAGGACTGGTGATCAGTCAGATGGGATTTCCATTGCCTGATATTCTAAGACTGCTGCCTAAAGAAAATCTTAAAGGTAGTTTTTTCCTTTAAGATTGGAAATGGCAAATGTGACTGGTGAATATTCAAGGTGGCTGGGTGTTATGTTGTGAGGGATGTTAACAATGCTTTGGAGTTTGGTCTGACTATGCCTTGTGTCATTTGGACTTTGCCTTGACCAGCAAGTAGTTTATAATCTCACTTATATGCAGTGTTAACAGTTTAAGGCTAAAGTTGCTCAGTAAGATGAAACTTTTTAGTGGGTGGAGTCATTTAAATTGCGGGTTAATGAGGACTTGGAATTTATGTAAGAATGCAAGGGGTCAAAGCCAGACTATTGAACTGTGTAAGAGTCTGAATTTTTGAAGTCCAATTGAAACAATGTATGTATTTGTGTAGTGATGTATCTTTGTATCTATTTTGCTATCTATCTATATATATATATAATATATAAATCTACACACCCACACATGTACAAATATATACATATACACACACACACACACACACACACACACACATATATATATATATATATATATATATATATATATATATATATATGTTGTTGTGTCTTTCGGCTTTTCCCAGTTAAGGGTCGCCACAGCAGAACTCCGGTCCACTAATGATTGGCAGTAGATTTCTATGTGCCGAGTTGCCAGCCCTGACGCACAACCTTCAACAAAGGTACATCCATTCACACATGTCTCCATGCAGAAGATGCTCTAGCTGAGAATTGAACCGGACCGCGTCTTACTGTGAGGCGACAACACTACTGCAGCACCACTCCATAGAGGTGAACATTTTTTCAGCCTATCAACTGCTTTTTGTGCAAGATCACATTACACTGGAGTATGGGAATATGCACTTATCCCACTGTTGTGCAGTCTTTGAGTTCATATATATAATTAGCAGGGGCTGATGGAGTACAGCCCCCTCCCCACATGAGGAGTGCAGGGGGGGGCTTGACACTCTGCAAAAAAGAGTCACTCTAAAATTATCAATTTCTTTGTTCGCTCTTTGAAGCGTTCAACATTTGGTGATAGAATCTATATTGAGACATTCCACATTAAAATTGAATGTTCATATTTTGTACTATTGAACATATTTACTGCTGGCAGAAGTGATTGAATAATCATTTGATTGCTTCTGTCAACATTAGCTTGTTGGTGGTTGATGAAGAGCG
>NC_056742.1:81032864-81122864 GCF_019279795.1 Protopterus annectens
GTATCAAAGGCTTGATGCTCAATACTTACAAAGTAGCAGCTCACAATAAACAGAGAAGACAAAAGCTTGCACAGATACTTAAATCATGTATGGGAATTGTACATGCCTCTCTAACCCCTTCAAGAAAAAATATAGTCATCTTCTATGTATTTCCCTTGTGGTGTTAGACTGGTATGAAAGTGAAGACACAAATGGCCTCAGTAATATATTTCAACTTGTTATTTTCATACATATACATTCAGCATTCCTGCTGAGCCGTACCCACAAACGACAGCCATTATCTACACACCCCTCTGATGTCAGACTGGGATGAAACTAAAAAAGAACATAATGTAGTTCAACCCATTGTTACCAGACATATACAATGGAATGCTTTCTTAGTTGCCCCCAAAAGGTAGCTCCATGTATATAACATCTGATATTTGACTGTAAGGAAAGTGAAATGCTGACAGCATGGGTTCTAACCATATAGTCCTTAGCAGTACACCTCTCCTGTTCAAATGATAGTGATCCTCTGCCCACTCCTCTGAGTTTTTTTTAAGAAAGTTAAAGAAAGAATGAACTCACTATCCCTAGCCCCCACACAGCCAATGCTAACATTCCAGGCACATCTTTCAAGTTTGTGAAGAAACTTAAATAATTACCACAATATCTGCAACCTCCACACAAGATACATCCTTCTTTGCAGATCTCTATGATTTGACTGCAAGGAAAGTTAAATTAATAATGATGACACTGTCCCAAGAACCCCATACAAGCTGCAGAAAATGTATCTGCACACCTCTAAGCACATCTGGTTTTAGAATAGGTGAGGCTCAGGACAGGCTAAGTCTGTGTCTAAGTCCACTTAAACAGCCTTTAGTGTTGGAGTTGCCAGACTCCCAGAATTTCTAAGAGTCCCGTGTTCTGTGATATATTTTGTGTCTTATTTTTAAAATATATTTTTTTAATGTCACCCAGAATAATTATGCATGTGCTCAGCAATACTTTGTGTGTCCACAGATAAAAATCAGTGATATTATTTTTTCACATAGACACAAACACACAAACTGACACTGTTTCTGACAAGCCAGGTCTATCACACACAAGATGCACTGATTTTCAAAGATACACACACACACACACACACACACACACACACACACACACACACACACACACACACACACACATTAAAACTGTCCATAACAAGCCATATATGTTACAAAATACACAGACATAAACACACACACACACACACACACACACACACACACACACACACACACACACACACACACACACACACACACACACACACGCACACACATGCACGCACACACATGCACGCACACACATATATGCGTCATGCTTACCCACATGCAGATTGGAGGAATGCCATTTCACTGATGTCATATCCAGACCACTTGGATAAAACCACACAGAGATAGGAAAGGCATACACCCTCAACATAGAAGTTGTCACAGGTTAGAAATAAACTAGAGCCATGTGGTGTGAGGCACAACAGTATACTGTACTCCAGTTTGATAATGATCACTTACTTTCATAGACATCTTTCTCCTGCCACCATGACAAAGATCGCCACTTATTATGTGCAATACTGATGCTTGCAATAGTAAGTGAAAGAAATTATAGTGAGCAAGTTATTGCAAATCCAGTCCCCCCCACACACACACAAGCATAAGCAAGTGCAATAATGTTTTACACCAATTTCAGCCAATACAATACACCATGTTATATTACTCTTACCATATGAGTAACTGCTGTTTCACAGTAATCAAACAGTGGCATAGACAAGTCATGTATATCCACAGATTGCCTTCCAGACACATCAATTACATCCAATTTACTGACTGCATATTCCTTAGATATATGATAGTATTAAGAAATAAAATAATAATAACAAAGCATCCCATAAAAATGTACAATAGTCTTACAAAGTTAGTTAAGTGTCTGTTTAAGGTCAGTTACCTTCAGCCACTGACAACTCCCCCCCCACACCCAGCAGTTACAATTTAATTGTGCTAAAATTATGGACAAGTAATGCATTTCTGTTCCACACAAACAATAGCCCCATATTAGTGTTTTCCAAGTTGTTTCACGCAAATCACATTAATCCTGCAATGTCAGTATAATGACAACTCCCAGCAAGTATAATTAGCCTGTGTACATCACAGATATCCATCTCTTATTGAAAAAGGAAAAAAAAAAACACAAACACTAAACTTGTAATTGCAAGAATCATGGAGAACACAAATAAAATCATTTTTTAGGGAAGGCACAAAATCAGGAACACATTTTAAGTTTGTTCTGATATACTTAACAGAGGGGACAAAATAAAGTTTCCATGACATGCATTTTCTGAAGGATATGCATTTTCTGATGAAGTCTGAAACTCAAATGTCTGTCACTATTAAGTGAATGCAACCATCAGGTGATTTACCAGAAAACCACACATTTTATAAGTTTCACGCCAGGAATGAACAAAAAATAAAGAGAATTTTGTTAAAGGGCAGTAAACAGGTACTCCATTTGCTAGAATATCTGCCCACTGCCCATAGATAGCTGTCTGAGAGGATTAAAAAATGATGATTAAATATAAGCCTTTAAGAAAAGTTGTGAATGCTTACCCAAAATGCAGAAAAAGCATATATCTCAGGTGTCTCTGAGTTTAGCAGAACTATCCTGAATTTGCCATGTTTTTCATTCCTTCCTCAAATACTGTGGTTTTCTGACAATTTGTTGAAAACAGCAGTCACTAAATAATGATAGCCATTTATACTTCAGACTAAATGTGTTTCAGTGCAAAACATGTTATTCTAGTAGCCTTCTAAGCATAGAAGTGTAATATTTAAAATCTGTTCCTAATTTTGGCATTTATCCCCTGATATGTTTTGCCTTTGTCTCAGATTCTTGAACTAAGAAGTTGAGAGCTATACTATGTGAAACATATATGCAAAGACAACTGTATACATTTGTATGCATATACATAGGAATACATATGTTATACATGTTAAAAGCCATATACAGCAGTGCCATCTTGGAAGCTAGCAGCAAGGCTAATAGAAGTAATGACTGATTAAGATAATTAAAATAAAAATGTGTAACCAATGTGTTTGAAAGTACTCTCTAGAAGCTTAATCTCCCAAATCTTAAGTCTGCAGAGTGAGAATTTCCTAGAAAAACTTACATACCTTAGGTATTTGCAAAAGAGCAGAATAAGCTTGGCTTTGCAAAGAAAAGAAGTTTTATTATTTATTTATTTATTCACGTTACATTTATTTATTGGGAGAGTCTGACTGGGCAATAAGCCCATTTTCAGTGGAAGCCTGGGGAAAAGCTCCACAATGGTTAGAACAGTAAATCCAATAAAACACAGGTAAACTGAGTACAGAACAAAATTAATATCTGCATAGGATAAACATATAATAGAGTACACAGAAATACAATACTGTTATTGGGCATTCCATTCAGATATATGAATATAATGGTTAGTACAATACAGACAATAAAACACGTTGTTTAAGTGCAAAACAAAAGAAAGGAGGTGATGTACACTTACTCAGTAACATCAGCATAGGATCAATATACATGATGATGCTACATTTGCAATTTGCTTACAGAACAATGATACAATGTAAACAGTCTATGTTAATATACTATATACAGTGGGCTAAGGTTAAACTCTCGCGTAGGAGTATATAGTTCTGCAGTAACTGTTGGTGAACTTTATTAAGTAGTGTAGGGTGGTACTGAAGGGTTGGTAGTGACTAAGTATAGTTGAGCACTATTATGAAGAGGGTTTTATTGTGTAGGGGCAGTTTAGTTGAGTACAATTATGTAGAGAGTGTCTTATAGATCTATTATGGGGGAGCTACCCAAGGTCTGTTCAGTTACATATCCATGACTTATGTATATATATATATATATATATATATATATATATATATATATATATATGGGACCAGAGGAGTTTTTTTAAGTTGTTTTTGTTTTCAGTGGTCCTGAGTTTGAGGGGGATGCCTTTTCATTTTTTTTGTGATAGAAGAAGAATAGCGGGAGTCACCAGAGCTATTTTTGCTTTTGGTTATGTCAACTAATGCTTTGTTGGTGGATCTTAGCAGGCATTTGTTGGAGTATATATTCAGTAGTCCTTGTAATGCAGGAGTCTTTTCAGTTTTATATAGGATTTGGTGGGCTATTGTAAGCTGGTTAAAGGTGAGCAGGTTTGGTAATTCAAGCCAGGAAAGTTGCTTGAGTGCTTGGCAGTGATGTGTACTGTAAGGATTCACTAGCAGATGCTATTTTATTGTAGCAAGTGGTTAGTTTGGTTAAGTCTGATTTATTTAGGTTGATGAGTATGAGGAGTCATAAATAAGTGTGGAGACTAGATGGATTTTAGCAATGGTAGCTTTACTGTTGTTGTTGGTTGGGGCGGCCACTGTGGTGCAGCAGTTTGTGTTGTCTCCTCACAACAAGAGGTTCTCTGGTTCAGTCCTCAGCTCAGGTGCCTTCTGTGCAGAATCTGCATGTCCTCCCTGTGGTTGCATGGGTTTCCTCCAGATGCTCCAGTTTCATCCCAAAGACATGCTCTAGGTGGATTGGACACTCTACGGTTTCATCCCAAAGACATGCTCTAGGTGGACTGGACACTCTAAATTGGCCCTAGAAGTGAGTGTGTGCCTTCTGTGGAAGGTTGGATGCTGGGCTGGCAACTCAACACTATAAAACTCTACTACCAATCATGGGCAGACAGGTGACCTGCTGTGGTGACCCCTGACTGAGCAAAGCCAAAAGAAGAAGCTTTATTGTTGTTGGTGAGGTATCTTTTGCATCTATATAGGGTTCCAGGTTTTTATGGACTTTTTTATAGTATGTGAGATATGCATATCGAATTTTATGTTGTGCTCTATGATAACAACTAGTAGTTTGGTGTATGAGACAGGTGTGATAAGGGTGCTGTTAGCTGAGTATATTGTGAATGGAGGAATGGGGTCTATGGCTTATGCAGGCTGGAATATCATTAGCTGTGTTTTTTTGGGGGTTAAGTATTAGTTGAGAGTTGGCTAACCAGGTTTCAACAGCAGCAAAAGATTCTTATGTTAATTTCTGGTGTTCAGGGAGTGGTGTGGCAGAACAGATTAGGGTGGAGTCATCAGCATCCTGGACCAGAGTGGCATGCAAGGTAGCTTTATGAAGTTTATTGGTAAATATGATGAAGAGGAGAAGGCCAAGGATGGATCCTTGGGGGACACCTAAGTTTACAGGTAGGAGGGAAAATAAGGAAATGTGCCATTTTACTGCCTTTTGTTGGTTAGATAGATAGTCTTGGAACCAGGTTAAAGTGGAGTGGCTTAGTTTAAGTTTGGAGAGTGCTGTAAGCAGTTTGGCATGGGAGATTGTATTGAAGGCCTTGGAGAGATCCAGGAAGACAGTGGAGACAAAGTTATTATTCCAGTATTGATTTACAGTATTGGTAAAACTAATAAGGGCTGTGGTGGTACTGTAATTAGGATGTAATTCATGTTGGGTGCTGGTCAGCAGTTTATTAGTAAGGAGGTAGTTAATTATTTGGGAATTGATGCATTTTTCAAGGATCTTAGACAGGGGAGACAGAATGGCAATCAGTTAGATAGTTCCAGTGAGTTACCCTTTTTTTGAAGTGGGATTATATATGGAATTTTCCATAGTGTTGGGACATGTTGTTCTGACAAAGAGCGATTAATTAACAGGGAGACAGGTTAGGAGATGGCTTTGGCTGTGATCTTGAGGTAGTCTGAAGGTAATTTATCAGCAGCCGGGGCTGTGGGTTTAAGTTTATTCAGGTATTTATATATCATGTTAGTAGGGACAGGTTGTAATAAGAAGCAGTTTTTGTATATATGTGAGGATGACAGGGTTGGGTGTGTAGTAGGAGTATTATTGTTAGTGAGATCTAAAATGGATTTGGTGAAGTGTTGATTGAATTGGGTGACAATATTATTGGTGGTGGTATCAATGTTTGGGGGTGGTGTATTATTTTTTCCTGGTTGTATGATTTTATTGATGGCAGCCCATAACTTTTGTGCATTTGTTTTGTGTTTTGATTGGCTGTCAGTATAGTGGTTTATTTTGTGAGTGAAGGAGAGGTTGAGCTGTGGTTGGGAGATGGTGAGAAGGGGAGTGTGGTTTATTTTTCTTCTTGTGGTAAAAAGCCATATCATTAAGCAGAAAATTAGTCATATGTTTCCTGAATCCAATAAGACAAATATAAATTATAAATAAATAATGAACTTGACATAAGCCCCCAGAAATATCTAGGGTATGCCACCAGACATAGTAGTGCTATTTTAGATTACTAAAATACTGTAACAGTAATTAGGCATATGTAAATGATCCCTTATCTTTACATGATCATCTCAGACCAGTTTTAACCTTCTTTGAGAGAATACATGATTATTTAAACATAACAAACAATTATCTCCTGCAAAATTTGATCAACTGTACTGGCTTTTTGCAGTTCAGTAAGTCAGCTTATCGATATGTTGAATGAAACCTAAACCTATACACATATACACACACACACACACACACACACACACACACACACACACACACACACACACACACACATATATAATATGTATATGTGTGCGTGTGTGTGTATGTATGTGCCCATGCACTTAAATGTGTACTTTTTGTAACATTTTGAGTCTTGAAAATGGATGCTGCATCTTTAAAATGTATGTTGCAGTGTATAACGTGGGAACATTCTCAGATGTACTGAGATAGCACTTATCTTCACCTGTTTAGTAATGAGGTGCTAATTCACCATTACTAGGTCTGTAGGCTCTTACTAAGCTTACAGGCAAAGGAGATAATCAAGATGTTTAGCCACTCCACCCAATAATGGTGGGAGACCACCCAATAATGTTGGGAGACCAACACTGTCTCCCTTTCGCCACATATCCCTGGTGAATATTAGCAATCACCCTTCCAGTCATCTGAACTGGTTTTAAAGGTTGCCTGGAAAGTATTCTACTTAGTATGTATGGGCAGTCTGTTCTAGAAAAGGGGGCTACATTGGATTAGGTACTGTCATACCATCTGGTGTTGTTGACATGATAGTATAGGTATAGGTCCCTAGAATGGGTGTTTGCTTTATCACCTGCTTTATTTAGGGGAAGGAGTTCAAAGAATGCTGGGTCATCATAGTATGGAAAGCTAGACACAGATCTCTCTTCAGGAGTCTGTATGACACTTGAGTATTAGGACAGCTTTTAGTCTATTAGAGTTGCTAAGTGTGCTGAGACATGAAATCTTTTTGGTGAGAAAACACTGCTAAAACATCAAGCTGTCTGCCTTCTTCTATGCTGCTGTATAGAAGAGGGTAGCCTGCTACAGAAAAATTGGTTATATGTGTGTGCCTCAATGTATGTGCCAGTCTGTGTGCATGAGTGCATCTATAAGTATATATTGATCCAGATATATCTACCTACTATATAGAATGATATTGATACAGATATAAATTAGATATACATACACGGGAGCCATTTATAATCTCAAAATACTGAAATGTCAAATTTCAGTATCTTGAGACTATAAACCCGAATGTTTAAAATAACAAAAGTTCATAATCGTGAATTCGAATATCTCAAATTCGTGGTTATGGCCTTACACTACGTGATGTCTGGGATTGTGCGTTCATGGTGCACAGTGCCATGTGTGGATCTAGGTGCTTTGTCAGGTAAGTGAGTGTTTTGTAAGGGATTTGAATGGGGGTTAGAGTGTGTTTGAGTGTGCTGATATGTTTGATGTGTGTGTGAGGGACTGAAGAATGTGCATGTGTGAGTTTGCTTTTGTTTCCTGTTTGTATGATCTTGGAGTTAGTATATATAAGTAGGGGGGTGTGGGGGGTGCAGGGTGGCTTGCCCCCCTGCTTATGTGTGTATGAGTTATGTATGTGTGTAGTTTTTATTTGTTTATGTTGTGATGTGGATGTTGTAGTGTATGTATGGTGTAGTGTATGTGGTTTGTTCGGTGTTTTGAATTTCGCAGTTTTGGGCTCGGGGTTTTGTAGTTTTGGCGTTTTGTGGATTCAGTTTCACAGTTTATGAAGTGAATCCACATACACATATATACTCACACTTACATATGTGGTTATATGTATATTTGTACTGACATAGATATGGATATATTTTTTGTAACATCTTTGGACTTGAAAAATGTGTCCTGCATCTTTTAAATGTGTGCTGTGGTGCAGCTAGACAGCACCATATTAGTTAGGAGCTAATTGATCATTACTGCTGTGTAAATAAGGAAAACATCTACAGCAAAATCAGGAAGTCCATTCCTCATTTGATGAGCAACAAAGAAGAAGATCCTGGAGGTACAGAGACACCAGCCCAATTGAGGCAAGATATAGAACTGTACCTGGTGAAGCAAGTTCAGTTCAGAGCTGCAATTAAATCCTGGTTGATACTACAACCATGAACTTTTAAATACATCCTGCTGTGTTATATACTTCTGAGAAGCCAAAGTGTGCTTTTTTGTTCTGTTTTTTCATTTGGAGTAATAAACCTCTGTTTTATATATTTATGGTTCCAGTGTCTTCTTAGATTGGTGGTATGTATGTGTGCGGGGTTAGGGCAGTTGGCCAGAGACTTGCTATTTTTCAGATACTCATATTACCTCTGTTGTGAAATGCAAACTCCATTTTAAGCTACTAATGTCCTACAGTACTTCAGTTATTTCCCCTGATGTTTTTTTTCCTGGTAATAGCAGTTGGGGATGAATTACTACAAAGACTGTGGAGTCATAAGTGGGGACTGACCAAACGCTGATGAAGCTATGGCAATAGCTAATTGTGCTGGCAAACATAGCTGGTTAGCCCAAGAGTGTGCCTACTATGTAGAAACTAACCAGGGTGGATGACCTAGAATCCTACTTGCTGCAGCCTTTGACATCTTCACCACAAAAGAGAACTAAGACTAAGCAGGCAAATCAAACATCATGTCTTTCCAAATGGCGGGTGAGGTACTGAAAATGTATAGACATGAAGAGAACTGATTACATGGACTATGAGAAACTTAAAGAACTTTTAGCCAGGACTGGTATGATCCTTGTAGCTCAACCAGTGAACATTTCTAACTCAACTTTTAATATTAATAAATCAATAAGTACACAGATGCATGATTTAAATTATATTTTAAAGCTTCGACTTGGACCTGACAAAAATGCAGGAAAGTGAAAATGTCCAAAGATTTAGCAACAGAAAGCTCTAAAAATGAGTGCTGCAAACTGATCCCAAGAGCTCTGGTAAGATAGTATGTTTAGTAGAATGTTTGTTAGTTAATTATAAAATGCTTTAAACTAAGTCGCCCGTTTGTAAACCTAAAACAGACGTAAGAAAAGTATCACCTTCTAAGAAACAAGAACCAGCAAGTAGTACTGTGTTAATTTGTTTTAAATGTGTGGGAGCTCCTCACATTACTAACTTCTGTACTGCTGAAGCTGATGAAAATTCTACTAATAGATACATGAAAAGTGAAGTGCATGCTTTAATTAAAGTAGTTCCTATGAAGCAAGTCCAGACTACAGCAAGAACAATTCAGTCTGCTTCATATCAGTATTAAAACTAAACCAGTAAAATGTACTGTAGTTTTATAAGGAACAGATGTTGCAGCTTTGTTAGATTTTACAAACATAGTTTTCCTTGTTAACGGTCCCTTGGTGTTTAAACATAAGATTAATAACAATCAAAAACTAGAGGTAATATCCAGTGATAGTGATAGAAAAGAGTACTCTCACAATAGAAAGACAATTACTTCTAGAAAGACAGTAACATCCTCAGTTTATAACCCATCATTTGCCTCATGGTATAACATTAAGAAATGATTTTCCTCACTTTAAAGAACTATGGAAAACACTGGAAGAGGGGAAGTCATATACACAGTACAGTGGGCTGATGCAGTTAACTAGAAATTGGTAGATCAGTTGCTAAGTGACATGTCTATAGAGATCCAGAATCAAATTAAAGAGAAGGAAGCTTGCACAGAAGCTACAAAGGGGGCTAGAATTTTGTTGTGTTATATAGTAGAAATGATCCTGTATGTTATTAGAAGCTTGCCCTAATGATAGAGCAACGGAATGTTAATGCTGTGACGTCATTGTAAGTGATGTCATTACAGGAAGTTAAGGTGGCCTAAAAGAGAAATCTGAACTAAAAAAAAAAAGAGTATGACAAAACTCTGCACAGAGTCTCACAAGGAATGTTAGTGCAGAAACAAAGATAGGAAAAATGGACATTTAATTTAACACCCTCAGAGCAGAGAATTGGTAGTAAATACTAATTATGAGATAGGTAAAAAAAGACCTCTGAACCTACTTCTGCTAATTTAAAACAGAGAATCCAAGGCAAGAACTACTAGGCTAAAGCAGGGAATAAAAAAAAAGACATACTCTAAGAAAAAAAATGTATCTGTATGCCAGGAAAGGAGCAAAACTGGAAATAAATATTGTTCTGGTATACCATTTATAGTTGGACAGCAATATTAAAGGAAAAGAAAGTGAGAGGATGATATACTCTCACGCTCAGGTAAAGGGAGAGAAACCGAAAAAGAGAGGCACTTAAGAGGCGTGTGATGAGAGTAGAGAAAGTAAAGTAGAAGGTGATTTTTGTTCAGAGCTACCTACTCCAGTGCAGTGAAAGAAGTGAAGACATTACAACCTCAGCACTTTTAGGGAAGAAGCTATAACATCCACCTCAAAGTTACTGAAGAAAATAACTCCTTCCACCTTGAAGTTACTGAAGAAAATAACTCTGAGTTAGCAGACTTACAGAGTAGTTACATAAACTTTACCACATGGGCAATAAGAAGATGAATGCCCCTTACCAGTGTCAGTGGTGAGGACTGAGGTTCCTTGAATACCTGCCCAGAGGAGGTGCAGCACAACTGATATTTGCATCTTCTGGTTTAGGGTCTTTGAAAAAGGTGGTTATCAACTTATAGTCAGACTTGGAAGAGTATGCCGGTGGGATAGTGCAGACAGCTGCCATACTCATATCGACCAGGTCAAGAATATTTTGTCCTGCAGTTTGATCTCTGACTATTTGATCCAAGGAATTCTTGTTTATGAAACAGAAGAATTTTGGGGCATTTAAAGTATAGGTCTTACAGTTCATCAGTATTAATCAAAGTCTCCCAGGATAATTGAAGATTCTTTGTATATTGAGTAACACAATGTATTTCAGAAGTGGACATTTTTTAGGGGGTCATTTAGGGGAGTCCTTTAACATGCTATGATCTGATAGCTGCTTTTATTTAGAGTTAGTCAAATCTTAATAACTTCAGTTTGAGGGTCTCTGGAAAACTGTCTTGAGGTAATGTGGTCTTTATTATTGGGTCTAAAGGCATGGCAGGTTCAAAACCCTGGTTTGGAGAGGGTGCTTTCTTCATTTTTAAGCAGATTTCCATAATAATACAAACACGAATATGTTCAAAATGCAGGTTTTCTTCAAGGTTAGACAGTTTGTTATTTAGACTCCTTTTATTGAAGACATTAATACAATGAACTGCAAAAATGCTAGAATTTCTAAAAACATGGCAAGTCCCTTGCTTTGAGCTTCAAAAGGTAAGCCCCACCATGAAGGATCATAAGTGAGGTAACGCCTCTCCCCATCTTTTGTAAACTACACCCACCATGGGTATAAGAGGCACCCATAAACCTGTGCAGCTGTGGCAGTTTGCAAACTTAAACTTCACTGCTCTCACCAGACTGTCTTTAGTGCTGTTAAAGTTGCTTGTTAAAAACATCTGTCATGCAGGCACTCTGCCAAGAGAAGTGTGCCTTCCTCCTCACTCTGACAGTGGCTGGGGAGCTATTATTTCCTCATCTATTCCAGAAGTAATCAGAGCCACCTGGCTACCCAGCCAGCTAATCAGGGAGTGGGGTAGGAGTCCCTTAATGACTCCTCCATACATTTCAGCGGTTTACATCCAATTGGTCACACAGCCAAAGGTCGATCCAGCGGAAGTCTGAACCAAATTGTCGAATCTCGTTTGCACGAATGCGCAGAATGTTGTGCACAACATCGAATTCAAATTTCTCAATTGCACACCCGCCACAACAAGCGCTACCATGGGTCGAGAGGGGGGGGTATAGTGGTCTGGCCGGCGTTCATTATTCTCAGGTTTGATGTCCGTAGCTTTGACATTCCGCAGTCCTGGCATTCTGCAGTCAGCATTTTCATGTTCGACCATCGGCTGTACGCACAAATGCATGTACACCCATTTCGGCTATGATTGGAGTCTCCCAACTACTGTCACCCAACCTTTAGTGGCTGGGGCCCACTTTCAGTTTCACCATGAATACTGGCAGGATCAAACATTCTCTGCCTGCTCCTCTTACAGCTTCTCAAAGATTGCAAAACTCTGTCAAAGCTCCCCCCACCATCCTAATGTTGATCTGAAGGCATCTCCCTGCCACTAGGTACATGTTAATCTCTTTCAAAGAAAACAACTGATTTACTGTTACTTTACGCTATTATATTGTTTAGAGTTGTGCTCAGCGTGACTGACTACAAGACTTTCACGGAAATGCTTCATGGTCTGAATGTACGGTTGGCGCTGCATAGCGTCTTTGAACTTTAGTCAAATTGTTCTTCAAACAGTACAACTGTATTTACTGCTCTGTTTTTGCTAATCTATTTCAAAGGAAAAACTGATTTACTGCTATTTCATAAATTGTTTTGTTTTTGAGTTTTGTTCAGTGTGACTGTCTACTAGACATTCATGGAAATACCTCAGGGTCTGAATGTACTGTTCACACTGCATAGCGTCGTAGAAACTGAGTCAAAGTGTTTGTAACATAGAACAACTGCATCACTGCTTCTTCTCTGCAAAACATATAGAGTTTAATTAACGTAAATGACTATTAGACTCCTATGGAAATTTGGCAGATTTGAATGTTTTGTTGGCGTCGTTGTTACAGCTAATGTTTGCTGAACAATATTGGTTGGTGCCTTTGACTACTTATAGGATATTCTGGTACTTATAACACGTATTACTGTGCTGTTATTTGTTGTTTAAGGGTGCTTGGCTATTGTTACACTTACTTGCTGACTATTTTTGTAACAGGCTATAGCTTTGGGAAATGCATGAGTCTCATTAGCCTTAGAACGTCACTTACTATGATATTAAACCACTGTCTCTCTCCCCTATTTCCATCCTAGATAGCCCCCCATGCTAACTGCTCACCGCGTGGCACCCAGGCTAACTACTCAGATCTGACAGACTCCCTCCTAGTGCGAATGCACCTACCAACTTCTACTAAATAACTGACACTAGATGCAAAACACCCAAAGAGTTTTAGGGTAAATAATAATTCTTGCTCCATATTTCCTAGTCAGGAAGTGCTCCGTTGACAGGAATCAGACAGTACCTCACCAAAAATCAGCCTCTGTAAATATATTGCCAAGAAGTAAATCCAGGAAAATAGGCAAGCATTTACTTTAAATAATTGACTACTGCACCTAAAACCAAATACCTTTAGGACCCTGCTGAGTCCTTGTGGTGTAATCCCCGCTCCGCTTCGCCCTCGCTCCGCTCGGGCTCGCTCCGCTCCCCACCCTGCCCCCTTATCCCACCCGCCCCCTCTACCTCTACTTTTATTAGGTCATCTAGCCCATCCCAAATTCTAGTCCACCAATTACAACTGTCTCCCACTCTGTCACTTTCCCCTCCCACATTTCTGACTCTCTATACTACCAAAGACATTTCTCCTTGTCCTACCACTATACCATGGCTAAAAACACATACTCTATCATCCCCTTTATAGTACCACTCCTTCTTATTCCTTATCTTTTAACTAAATATGAAACTCATACACTCTCAGGTATTCCCCTCCCCAAAAGACATACCTCCTCACATTCAAACTATCCCTCCAATCTTATCTCTCCCTCTCTCTACTCTCCTAATACACTGGGCTCAAAGATAATCCATCCCACCCTCTACCACCCCAAGGAAACCACAACTAAAACTAACCTGAAATTACTATTTAAACTCCAAAGACTACTAGACCACCTGAAAGAATGTATCACTAAAGATGGCGATATCCACCCCAACCCAGGTCCTAACACCGCCCGAAGCTCTATACCCTTGAATTCCGCCGGAAGTTCTGCTGGCTCTCTCCTTATATTTCACCTCAATCTAAGAAGCATTAATAACAAAGTTCACAACTTACATGCATTGCTAGCTACCCACTCCCCTGACATTATGTGCCTATCGGAAACATGGCTCAAACCAGGCACCAAGGATGAAGAAATTATCCCACCCGGGTATAATATCCTTAGGGCTGACCGGTTAACTAAAAAGGGTGGGGGAACAGCTGTCATGTTTAAGAATTCATTAAACGTCATAAGGAATCCACTCCAACCCCCTAAGGTCTCTAACCTAGAACTGATTGCCCTAAAGTTATGCTTAAACAGTCAAAAAAGTATTAATCTTGTAGTAATCTATATACCACCAGGAAAGAACTTAGAAAACCTAGAGCAAACCCTCAGCTGGTTAGCCACAAATTTCCCTCAAGAAACCATAGTACTAGGAGACTTCAACATTGACTGGTCCCTCTACTCCAAACACATAAATCCCCACCCTATCAGCCTACATGGTTTCTCCCAAAATATTCTATCTCCCACTAGAATAGGAAACTCTCAACAAAAAGAGAGTATTATTGACTGGATTCTTACCAACAAGGGTACAAATAACTATACCGCCGGGACCCTTCCAAACGACCTTAGTGACCACCTTATTACTTATATCAGAAAACTCAAATGCCCACCTACTAACCCCCCCAAACCAAACTAATTAGAAACAACAAGAAATTTGTCCCTAACCAATTTCTTGCAGAACTCAAATCTTGTAATTGGTCCATCCTAAAAACTTTATCCCTAGAAGAGAGTGTGTCTTATTTTAACGACACTTTCCTTAAGATACTTGACTCCCATGCCCCAAAGCGACTTATCAGAACCAAGGTACGAATTGCACCTTGGTTAACAGGAGATACCACAACTAAAATTAAACTCCGGGACCAAGCCTGGAACAAATGAAGAGCTACCAAAACTCCCCTAGATCGCATTAAGTTTCAACAGCTTAGAAACTCAACAAAAACTGCCATTACTACAGATAAAAAACAATATTTCTGTCACCTCCAGGATAAACATCAGCATAACCCAAAGAAATTTTGGGCTGGATTCAATAATCTCCTCCATCCTGGCAAATCCACCACCCCCACCCCTGAGAAACTCATTGGGAAACATCCAGAAGTAATAGCCAACACCTTTAACTCTTTTTTTACCGAGACTATTCAGTCACTAGCCAGTCAACTTTCCTCTACCCCCCCCACCGGTAACCCTAACTAATGACCAAGACCACCCCTCCTTTAACTTACAGCCAATATCCACCTCCTATATACGTACCCTTCTGAAAAAGCTCAAACCAACCACTCTGGCGGCGGATCAACTCCCAGCAGATTACTTACAAATCGCATCAGATGCCATAGCTTATCCCATATCAATCTTGATTAACAGAACCATAGCTGAAGCTACCATTCCCTCTATTTGGAAAATCTCCTATATCATCCCTCTTCACAAAGGGGGGACCTCCACGGACACATCTAACTACAGACCCATTGCAATACTGTCTCCACTAGCCAAAATTATGGAACGGTGTGTTCACAAACAGCTCATAAACTACCTCACCCTTAATAGTCTATTGTCCCACACCCAGCATGGTTTTCGCCCCCATCATAGCACAACCACTGCCCTTCTCTCTTTTGTTGACTCAGTCAACAATAACTGCAACAATAAATTAATATCCTCCGCTCTCTTTCTTGACCTATCAAAAGCCTTCGACATGGTCAATCACCAGCTCCTGCTACACACCTTGAAAACCCTACATCTTAGTAACCTCGCTATTAGTTGGTTCAATGCTTACCTCACTGGTAGAAAACAAGCCGTCCAGTGGCAAAACAAGCTATCTGACCTACTCCCAAATAACATCGGTGTTCCCCAGGGCTCTATACTTGGTCCCCTTCTCTTCTCTGTTTTTATAAATGATCTTCACTCAGTCATCCCTAAAGCCTCCTGCATTCAATATGCTGACGACTCCACCCTGATCTGCTCTGACATCTCCCTCACCAAACTCCAAGCTTCAACCCAGTATTGCTTTACTATAGTCGAAAAATGGTTCTCAGAATTAAAACTTTTACTAAATCCTACTAAAACCAAGTTACTGCTATTTTTTCCCTCTGTATCTACCTGCCAAGGTAAAGAACCTCCAAACGCCAATAACCCTACCTTCCACGTGGTTTCTACCAATGGCACCATCATAGAGCCTGTCTCCTACACCAAACTACTCGGTGTGACCATCGACCACAAGCTCAAATTTGATATGCACATCAGCTTAACCATTAACTCTGTTAACAAGAAACTAGGCTCCATGTATAGAATAAATAACTTCTTAACCTCACACACCAAACTAACTATAGCTCGCACCCATCTCCTTTCAACCCTCCTATATGCCTCCCCAATATTTTCATTCCTCAACAAGAGTGAGCTAAATAAACTCTCTACAGCTTATAACCATATAGCCAGATTCATAACAGGGATGCCTTATCGAACCCACCACTGCCTAAACCTAAAGGCACTTGAATGGTTAGAACTGCCCAACATTCTCTGAATCAACCAACTCACTGAGGCATTTAAGATAATTAACCAACCAGACAAAACCCCCTCACTGAATAAAATACTTACCCCCTACTCCAACCTAACCTGCCTCAGATCTTCTAAAAGTGTCCAGGTACAAACCATCAAATCTAACAACTCTGGAGGTGATGCTGTCTACGCCAACTCCATTGGTAGGCTATGGAACTCCCTCCCAACCAGCCTAAGACTTATGACCTCGCTTAACCAATTCAAAAAACACCTCAAAGAATTCCTCAAGTCCCACTGGCTGTGCCCCTGTACCAAACCTGACTAACAAAAAGTCCGGGCCTTTACCACCCCAGAATTTAATCCTCTTCCCTCTAGGCCGTACAATTGAAACATGTGAGACTATTTACTTAAGTTCTGTGCCTGTTTTTTACAGTATGTAAAGCCAAATGTTTATTTTTATTCTCTATTTTAACTGTATGTAAAGCCAATCGTTTTTTTTATTGTCTTTTCATTTATGATGTTATCATCTGTACTTTATGAATTGTACCTTCTCTTCTTCTTGGAGCTTTTCTCCCCGTGCCTCTACTGAAAATGGACACGTATCCAGCTAGACTAGCCCGGTAAACAAATATAAAATAAAAATAATAAAATAAATAAAGCATCTGCATGCTCAGTATATCCTTGCAGAGATTGACTCCCTTAACCTGATTCCAAATAGCCATTCTGATAAAAGTCAAAAACTATAGCCCACTACTACTGGATTTCTTCCCAACTCTCACACTTTGCCAATTGATGATTGATATCTTCATCTCATACTACATATTGTCATATATCTATCTCTCCCCACTGCATGCTGCCAGGTGGATTCTACAGCTACCTCTAGTGGTAACATTGCAAACTAGCAAAAGAGCAGTTTGTCACCCGTATTCATGCTCCCTGCATTTCTTGATATTGATTGTTAGTTTTCTCTAACTCACATGCTTTGCAGTCCTGCTAGGAGTTCTACTAGGCACTGCAACATGAAAGACTGTTACAACTGCCAAGCATGCAGAGCTAGCCTGTAAGTACCAGCAAGGTACATGTTTGATTTAAATGGGAAATATTAATTACTCAACAGCATAATGATTGCTAAGTCAACAAACCATAATAACCAGCACCACTGCATTGCTGGGAGCCAATAACTGACTATCATCTTGCTACTCCAACTAGACACCCCCAGTGTGCCATCTACAAAGTCTGGCAGTTGATGTAGATGTATAGGTTGCAAGATGTAGTTCCTGTGGTACAGAATTTGATTAGTTTAGCCCATCTGTTTGACCCTGAGCAACTAACTTAATCAGCATTGCTTCCATGTCTCCCCTGAAAAGAGAGTGTGTGTCCAGTGGGATTACCTAGATAATAAATGGGCATTATTATTAGTAGTAGTAATAGTAGTAGTAGTAACATAATCATCATCATCATTATTATGATTATTATTATTATTATTACAAACATCCTTAGTTCCTGTGGTGATGGACACCATGCTTGAATCTCAGTCACTGTCTCTGAGTTACTTATATGGACAATGATGGACTAATATAGAATTATTGCATTTTCAAGTAAGGTATGACGCCATAGGCAGAAATGTCTCATTACAGGGATGATTCATAGCTTTATCCTGGTTAGGTGCCTTGCTTAAAGTCACATTGTATGCAGGCAAAACATGAGGGAATTATAACCCAGGTCTGTAAAAGATGAACCCTGTCAGGAGTACATAGCCTCAGCTTCCAGTGTTACCAGAAGAACAAATACAGTGAGAGGGGTTATGTATGTCACCCTGAATGAAAAAAAAATGATCAAACGTAATATATATATATATATATATATATATATATATATATATATATATATATATATATATATATATATTTGCACCATTAAAGGTTGCTGGAATGCTTCTGAACAGATATATCATTTGTATTGTGAAGGCATGTGTAAGTTCTGGGGTTAGATGGGTAGATGTGTGGTCCATTCTAAATAAATGTTTTAGATCTTTAATCTAGAAATATATTATTTGTTGTACTGTCTCAGTGTGAAGACATCTACCAATTACAATATTAGTTTATGCTTATTAAATCCTTTAATGACAGTTTATGTATTCACTTGACTGAGTATGACAAATGCAGATGCTTTGAAATATAATTTTAGTGCTTTAGAATTAGTGTGGTTCATTGTATTACTATCTTGTGCCTGGCAATAGCATTTTACATGACTGTTCACTATTATGGCTCATTCTAAATATTACTTTGTGACCCATTATAATTGTCTTGTGGCTAATGTAAGTTTGTATAATAATATTCTTTAAACATAATTTCTGATATTTGCTGTTTATAAAAGCACAGATTTAATATGAATTGTACTGTGCATTTTGCATTTATTCCCCATTTCACTTCTCTGTATTAGATGGATCTTGTGTTGTCTCTGGGTTGGGCTGTGGCTAAGAAAAGGACATGGATTAGTTCATCTACATGGTTAATGAATGAATACATAAAAAAATACATAAATAAATAAAAGTAGTTTAGCTGTTTTTTAATAAAAATTCCAATAAGAAACTGTGAGATTCATCAAAATTGTTATATTCAGAAATTAGCACTGAAGCATTCAAACCATTTTTCTGACTACAATTTCAATCAGTTCCTAGAAGCATATATATATATATATATATATATATATATATATATATATATATATATATATATATATATATATGGGTCCACTATGTAATCCCGAAATACTGAAATCCCGAATTTCAGTATTTCTAAATTACATAGCCGAAAACACAAAATTCCGAAACCTGCAAAAGCACGAAATTCAAAATCCCAAAGCTCGGAGATGTTGAATTAGCGCTTCTGCTGGTGCGGTGTGTGAATGGGTGGGTCGAAGTTTAGGTAAATATGTATGTGCAAGTGTGTTGGTTAGGGGCTTTAGTGTGTGTGATTGTGATATGTGTGTGTGTGTGTGTGTGTGTGTGTGTGTGTGTGTGTGTGTGTGTGTGTGTGTGTGTGTGTGTGTGTGTGTGTGTGTGTGTGTGTGTGTGTGTGTGTGTGTGTGTGTGTGTGTGTGTGTGTGTCTGTGTGATCTCGGAGTTAGAATATTTATGTTTTGGGGGTATGGGGGTGCAGCCCCCCACATGGGGGGTGCAGGGGGGCTTGCCCCCCTGATTATCTCTAGTGTAGGATTATGTATTTGATTGTGGGGGGAAGTTGTGTGTATGTGTATGTGTGTGCTGTATGTTTAGAGTACATTCGTGATTTTAAATTTTGCAGTTATGGAGTTTTGGGATTTTGTATTGTAGTTGTATTTTCAGCTATGTAATTTCGAAATACTGAAATTCGGGATTTCAGTATTTCAGGATTATATACATATATATATATATATATATATATATATATATATATATATATATATATATATATATATATATATACACACACACACACAAACACACACACACAAACACACACACACACACACAAACACACACACACAAACACACATATATGTATTTTTTTAAGTAAAGGGTAATGAATGTATTTTAAAGGGATGGAATATATAAATTCAAAATTACATAAAAATGCAGTGTTGAATCTTAACTATTTACATAATAAAGTTGCAGATTGATTTATGGAGTAATAGATTCAGTCTGTTGTCAGGATACTAACATATACCATATTGTAATTCTGTAAACTCAGTAACAAGTCACCCTATAGCTTTTCAATAATTTTACCTAACCATCAAGAGATATTTCAAACACACGTTACAGAGTACTTCAGCTGATAGTTCTAGTTTGGTCAGACTCATATATGACTGGTAAGTATCACAAATAAAAAACTATCAGGAAATGCAAATACCGTAATCTATATACCAGTTATTTAAACAATACATCAAGAAAGAAGATGTTTCCATTATAATTCATTTAACTGATAGATTCTGCAGTAGGAGAATTTTATGTAAATCTGGCAGTATACCTGAAGCTCAGTGTACTACAACCGATTTTGATTTTTATAGTAACAATTAAATAGATATACCTTTTCCCACTGGTGGCAGGCACATGGATGTCAGGAGGCATACACACTGTACTGATTTCAGTACAACTTTTTTAGAAGAGGGGGTAACTTTTTAAAAAAAAAAAAACGTATGTACGTATTTCTTACTTTTGAAGGAGTGTTGGCTCCTTTAAGGAGAATACCAGCCTGTCGGAAGTGAGCTCACGTCATGTCCGGCTGGCTGCGAGCGGGAAATGGGCAGTAGTGAGCGAACGAGTGGAAGAAGACAAATGGATTATCGCTGCGAGCGGGAAATTGGAAGGTAATCACGAGCAGATTGTGTGTGTGTGTGTGTGTGTGCGTGTGTGTGTGTGTGGGTGTGTGTGTGTGTGTATGTGTGTGTGTGTGTGTGTGTGTGTGTGTGTGAGAGAGAGAGAGAGAGAGAAATGGAGCTATAGGAAGGAGGGCTTGGATTACCACTTTTCCAATAGGGTTAATGCAACTGTATTTAGTTTTACTTTTAGCAGTAAGTGTCCTTAAGGCATATTTTTTAGTCATCTACTTTTGGTATGGATTGAAATAACTAATGTAAATGATTCCTGGCTTATTCTTGCACAGTTGTTGTGTGGATATTTTTCTCCCTGGTGAGAAATGGTGATCCCTGCTTTCAGCAATAAAAATACTTTCAGTAGTGGGGTGGAATATTAATTTTAAACAACTGGAAAAAACTCAGTCGAATGCTTTGGAATCAGGCTGCATGAGAAAGCTCTTTCAGCAATCCACTATCAGCTTTTTCAAATACACAGGCATCTAGAAGTATGTGCACTGTACACAGCTGTGTACATTTTGTCAAGAGGAGTAGCATCACAATCATGATTTAATTCTGTGTGTTTGTGTATACGACTAGGTGTGTGTGAGAAAATGCCCCCATATACACATGCTGGCTATAGGTGTTCAGGCTCAAACCCTGTACCTTTGCTTCATGGTAAGAAGAGCCTAAAGTCCCTAACCACCACCATTCTTAACTTTGTTCAGATTTGCTTTTCTAATGGTTGTGAGCTATGGTGAGAAGTGTGAACTGAGAACTGAAGTTGTATTTCCCCCATTATTGTTTTTGCTGTTTGTCCAGGTTTTTTGTGCTAAGGTGTATAGTGAGAACTGAATTTGTATTCCCTCATTATTGGCTTTGTTTGTCCAGGTTAGAGGTTGAGAGCTATCTAAATGATAGCCATTAAGTTTGTCTTCCTATGTTTCAAACTGCTGATTTAGCATAGTGGTATGTTGCACTGATTGCAGTGCGTATGGTTCTGGGTTCAAGACATGCATGGTGATAACATAGCATTTTATTCTAGCAGCTTTCCAAAATTATACAAGCAATGTTTAAAATGTGTCCCTGGTTTTTGGGCTTTTGTCCCCCCCCCCCCCCCAATAAATGTTGGCTTTTTCCAGATTTCTTGTGCTGCAAAGTTAAGAGATACAGCTGAGTGTCAACATTTTACAAGGAGCTGAGAGCTGCAGGGGAACTAAAGTTTAGTGCTGCTTATACTGAGTCTGTACTGTTAATAGCACAACAGGTAGTGTACTTGCTTTTGATGCAGAAGGCTGTGGGTTTTTCTCCCACAGTAGGTAGATGCATTGCTGATACTGTACTGCGTTGTAAAGGGGGGTGGATGCTGTAGTCCGTTTTGGTGAAGATATCTAGTAGTAACTATGAACCTGTTATCAGTTTGACATCCATTCACTATTGCAATATTACTAGCGTATCATTGTTTTTAATGCAACATAGGCAATTTATTCCTCAAGGGCAGCAGGCACTTTATTTGTAGATGAAACCATGAAATATAAAGTTGTTTGCTAGCAGCAGCCTCTTCATTAGTTACAGATTTCTTTAATGTGGAATTATGTAGATGGCTTTTACTAGTTCAGAGATTGTGCATATTTACTGATACTGGCGGACTGTAGAAGTTTGAGTAGACTTTTATGATGGAAATGTTATGAATTGGGCTGTTTTGTCATTATTGGTGCATACATTTTGTTTCATTGTTTACTGGAAAAATGTTCAAAACAATAAATTTAAAACGTTCTCTAACAACTATACTGTATTGTACAAGGAATATAATTTAATACAATCAGGAAGGTGTATCAAAGAACACATGTATGTTTCATGTGCAAGGGGCCTATGATTTGAAAACAGCCCAAAGTTAATCTTTATCTGCCACTGGCAAAATGTATTTTCTTTGAATGTGGGTTTCAATGCTGTTTCAATGAATGTGAGTTTCAAGGGCAGAGAAATTTTACTGCTAAGTCTAGTTTCATTGTGAGACTGCATTGCTTTGTTTAGCAGATATTTATTGGTGTTCATGCTATAAAATGCAAAATAAAACTTTTCTGGCAAATCATTTAGGAATGAAGTCACTAAATAATGACCGACATTAAGTTTTAGACGTCATAATCTTCAGAAAAATGCATGCTAAAGCAAGACCTGATATTTTATCAACTGTCGTAAGTTTATACAAGATCAATTTTTAGTACTGTTTGTATGTTCCCCCAATATATTTGGCCTTGTCCAGATTTCCTGCATTGAGAGTTTGAGAAGTATGTGCAAATAAATTGCTTTATAGAATTAGGAATATCCAAACCTCTCAACTGTCCCCAATTTTGGCTGAAAATGTTGCTCTCCCCCTAATAATCTCTCCGCAAAATAGCAATTTTGGAAGAAAACGTGGAGGGTTTACTTTTATAAATAACTGTAGTGATCAGAGTTATACATTACTTTTATTTCAGAAATGCATGTAGATTCTCTAATTTTGTCAGCTGCTCAAGTTAACTGTGCTCATATTAAAATGGTGTCCATACTTTGACAGGTTCCCAGCTGTATTGTCTGGCAATTTTATATTTTTGCATCACATTTTCGGTCCATTTTTCATAAAATTGTGGTTTTCTGGCAAATTCGTGGCAAATCGTTAAAGACTGAAGTTAGAAAATAATGGTGGACATTTGAGTTTCAGATTTCATACCTTTCAGAAAATTCATACTAATGCAAGACCTACTACTATTCTATTATCTTTCTAAGTTTATAAGAGCAATATTTAAAAAAAATGTCCTTATTTTTGGGCCTTTGCCTCAATTTTATTTATGAGTATGTTGCTCTAAGAGGTTGAAAGGTATGTGTGTGTGTGTGTGTGTGTGTGTGTGTGTGTGTGTGTGTGTGTGTGTGTGTGTGTGTGTGTGGTAGGTAGGTAGGTAGCATACCTCTCAACTGTCCAAATTTTGCAGAATATCCAGATTTTTGCCCCATATTTTTTGTCTGCTCCTCATAAATTTTGTGATTTTCTAGAAAATCATTGAAGGCTGAAGTTGCTAAATAATGACAGACATTTGAATTTCAGACTTCATGTCCTTTAGAAAAATTCATACTAGCACAAATCATACAAGCCCACAAAAGGGCGGCACAGTGGTTAATGTGGTTGTCTCCTAGCAAGAGGTTCTCTGGTTCGATTCTCAGCTGGGTTGCCCTCTGTGTGGAGTTTGTATGTTCTCCCTGTGTTCGTGTGGGTTTCCCCTGGGTAGTCCGGTTTCCTCCCACATTCTAAAGACATGCTTCTGGTGCATTTCTCCCCAGGCCTCTGCTAAAAACAGGATCTGTGGAACCTAGTCAGATTTTCCTG
The DNA here is from genome assembly GCF_019279795.1 of Protopterus annectens. Classification (NCBI taxonomy): domain Eukaryota; kingdom Metazoa; phylum Chordata; order Ceratodontiformes; family Protopteridae; genus Protopterus; species Protopterus annectens. The sequence continues at coordinate 81,057,251 of NC_056742.1, forward strand.
GTCAACAAATGTTAAATAAATAAAATCCTGTTATTCTAGCAACTTTCTCATACTAGCACAAATCCTGTTATTCTAGCAACTTTCTAAGTTCACGAGAGCATTATTTAATTTCTGTCCCTGTTTATTTTAGGCTTTGTCCATATTTCTTGCACTAAGAGGTAGGTAGGGGTGTGTGTGTGAATGAGACACCCTAGTTAGAGGTAGCAGGTGGTTAGTAATTTACTCAAGCTCAAAACCTGTACCTTAGTTACAGAAAACAAAAGCATGAATCCTCTACCCCAACTACCATGCTGCATTTTTCAAAGAACTGACTTTCAGGTTAATTTTCAATTCAAGGAACCGAGTTTGAGTGAATTTATATTATATTACTGAAGAGGCATTACAGCGAATGCCTCTTCATCGACACTAAAAGAGCGAACCGTGAATTACGAGAATGGCCGTAGCTTGGCTGGGGAGGGGGGTAGCAGTTTGAGATCTGTGAGTACAAATTTGAAAATCCTAGCTACACCCCTGGGCAGGCATCTTTATGAACAAAAACTTCAACCTGAAGTTCCCCCTTCTATGACTGAAATATGTCGTCATGACTGGCATCATATCATACTTTAGTTTACAGTAGGACTGCAAAAAATAAAAAAAGAAAAGCAAGCTCAAAGAGAAAGAAGAGGGATGAGAGACTAAACATGGTTAAACAGTTATAGAAAATCGATAAAGAAGAAAGAGGAAATAGAAAATAACTTATCTATTTAGATATAAAATCATAATGGAACTTGACTGATTGATTGATATTTATTGCAATTTGATAACCAGTTAAGTAAACTAGCCCACAGACCGTTTGCATATAGTACCTGGCTCAATATGTGCAGAACTGAAGTAGCACTACTTCAATTTGAGGATAAACCGGCATAAATTAGAGTTTACAAGAAAGCAACAAATATGCAATACAAGGAATTTAACAGAGTATAGCAATATGAAATGAGGACTTTCTTATACAGGACAGTTAGAAATACAATATATAATGTATTCATTATAATTCAAAAAGTTACCATGGAAGACTGCAGAAATGTATGTAGGGTATTGTAATAGCTGGTAGCTATACATTGTTAATCTTGTCTTGAAAGTAAGTACAGGTAAAATCCTTCTGAAGGCATTTTTGCAGCTTTATTTTTAATCCTTTCAGAGCTTGTTCTGACCTAATGTCATGAGGGAGATAATTCCAGGTGCCTGAGTCAAGTTTGTTGAAAGTGCTTTTTCCTATGGCTGAGCGACAGAAAAATAGCTAGGGCAGGGCAAAGGGTGTAGCTGCCTTGGGTGCAAGGTGTTAGAGGGCCCAATCAGCAGATGCCAGTGAGGTAGTATTATAGTTCCAGCATTCAGAAATGAATGCTAATACTGTATCTTCAGTCAGAAGTGAAGTACTTCATGGATGGCATTCTAACTGCAGCAAGTAGTTTGCTACAGCATAGGTAGGGCTTTTTTTGTCCTCACCTTGGAGACAAAACCAGAGTTTTATTTTTGTTTCCTTAACATAAATTTAAGAGAGGTACCCGATTAAGAAAAAGCATCGTTCAGAACAGCAGCTGCTATGAATATTTGATTCCAGGGCTACAATAATCAAAAAAAAAAAAAAAAAAGTGAAATTCAGAACTGGCCATGGTGTGAATATTTAGTCCCTTCCCATGACAGATGCACATTGGTTCTTCAGAGAGGCGCATTGTTTGGCAGGCAGAAACAGGCAGCACTAAGTGTTTTACTGGCTTTAAAAGGCTTTGAAAGTTGGCAAATACATTGCTCTTCTTCACTTTTTTTCTGTAAATGGCTGTACGTGGACAAGATAAAGATCCATGAACTACAAAGAAGATCGGGTCTCACTGACCCTAACTCTTATTATGCGATCTTGGCATAGATGCCAAGATTCATCTCTAGAACTTCACTTGATTGGTGAATTTCTTAGCATCCATGTCTCAGACATATAATAAAATTATCTAAACTGAACATTCTTGCATTTGCAGCTATAAGATAGTTACCATACTTTATACTAATGTATACATTATTAAGACAGTCACAACTGCTCAACATAATGTATATACATGGAAGCCAGAGGAGAATTCCAAATCACTGAAGTAGTAGCATCACCAAAGAAGGGCACTAAGTCATGTGCAGAAACTCAGAGTAAAACGGACATTTTAGAATCATACATCACTTCTTTAACATTTGAAAAGAAAATCAGGTGAGAGCATATAACATTTTATTTACCTAAAAACTGCATCTAATTTTGACAATATTATAACTTATAGGAAAAGGATATACAATGAAATAAGCATCAGTACAGAACCTTGAGTGACTCCTGCATTCACTGTACTTCATTACTGACATATGTTATTGATAAAGCAACCAAACGTGATGTTACATGAATGAATGACTTATCAAATGTTTCTGATGCATATCTATTAATCAGTCTGTCTGTCTATTCTTGCATATCTATTTAAAGATTTATGCATAATGCAGCAGCACATCCAAGAATGTATACAGTTATTGTTCAGCAAAAAAAAAAAATAAATTAGGCATAAATTATAAAATATGTCACACATAATCTCATCTGTGATACAGCTCTGTGAATCTGTTTCATTCTACATACCTGAATTTGACTCATACAAACTGCAGCTACATGTCAGTCTGTGAAAGCTACTTAACCAGATCATTAGATACATGCGGGCTACCCACAAAAACAAGGTTAGGCTGTTTCTCTGTCCTTACCACTTCATAAAGATGTGGAAGTACAATGACAATGTGTTACAAAATGAGGGAAATTTCACAGATTTTAATTTAATGCCTGCTTTGGGGCTGAGCAACATGATGGTGACAATGGAATGGTTATTATATAATATATGACAGATTCTGTTTTATGTCATTGCCACCTAATTTTGAAAAAGAAGTGAGCAAATGATGACTGCAAACTGTATGCTTTAACATGAGAAGCAAATGAGTTAAAACATTGAATTACATGCTTTACTGACAGAAATGTGTAATTTTTCTCTCTACAGCCTCTATTAAGTATTGGTAATCCAGTTATCTAAACCTGGGGGATTAAGAAAAATTCCTTCAGCATTTAAAGGATTAATGATTAACATGTAAAAGAACAGGCTGCAACTCCTATTTATTTGTACCTAATGTGTAAATAATTCAGACAGGAAGACAAACTGTGTGTGTGTGTGTGTGTGTGTGTGTGTGTGTGTGTGTGTGTGTGTGTGTGTGTGTGTGTGTGCATACGCACATGTGTGTACATATGTGTGTACAAATGTGTAATAGAACAGGTAGTGACATATTTTTGATACCTAATGTGTAAATAATTTAGACAGGTAGACAAACTCTGTGTGTTTGCATATATATATATATATATATATATATATATATATATATATGTGTGTGTGTGTGTGTGTGTATGTGTAATAGAATAGGCAATTGCACAAAATTTCGAAACCTCATGAGTAAATAATTTAAACACGAAAATAAAACTGTGTGGTTGCATGTATGTGTATGTGTAGAATACCTTCCTTTCTGTGAAATGCAGTTATGATTAATAGACAACATGTTTCTTTTACACTTAATTATGAGGATGTGCCACAGAATAGGCTTTAGAACTTTAGATATCTGTAAATATTTCACCAGTTAGCAGTACAACCAGCAAGACACAGCTATGTATGGACTGCATCAGTTTTTAATCTTTACAAGGCTGACTTAGTGTGTTGTACTTCTGCTTTAAATATCTTTCATTTTGTGTCAGAACACCTCAGGGTTACACCAAGGCAATGCAGTAACATTTAAAAGCTATTGGCTGGTCTCTGCCATCTGCAACCCCCTGCCACCCTGTCGCAACACATGTCATCAAATCCAGCCCTAGATGTGCTGAGGGTGGCTAGTGGCAGTGTTCTGTTGTCAGGCTACATATGTCTCCTTCCTTGCTGATGGGTCTGGATACAGGAAAACATCATGATAATACTGACAAATTCCTGCAGAGACCTCAGGGGATCAGGTCTGCTGACTTGTTGGTAGAATTCATAAGGAGGGGTGCTTTTTCTAGGGCGCTTTTCACTTTGTGGATTGTTACAAAGTTTGTGAAATACTAAATGTTTCTTAAAACATCTATTAGCTAAAGAATAATATAATGACATACATTATAGGACTACATCTTTAGACTAGTTTTGATAAAATCATAGATTTATGGATGGCTGTCAAGTAAACAAAATTCTATAGAGTGCATACCTAACACATGCAGACTTATATTTTCTCCCTTCTTATCTGACTAGCATTTCTTTTGCCTTCTCAACTGATTTGCTTGAAGGTGTTGACCATTTTGTGTGCTAAAACTGTACTGTAAATATAAATCACAAAGAAAACAGCACAAACTGTCATTCTATCTTTGCAAAGTTGTACTTTAGCTGCCTACTTTGTCCCTTTCCAGTCTTGTTCTATTTCTTGAGGGTCATATGTTTTCTCATCCACTTTTCTTAAGTGATACTTTTATCTACAGTTAACTTCAGGAAATATATTTTCCTTTCCATCCTGCTTGATGGTATCTGAAATTTCTTTACAGACACAGTGGAACTAGTACTGTGATATAACCTAGTCACCAAGAAATAGGAGCAGAAATATCTAGCTTACATGCTTTTAGGTTTCTGTCTAACAGCAATTTCAATATTGTTTCTCTGTGTTCCCTTAATTTCTGATATTTGGCTAAACAACGTTCATTGTTATAATTTTGATTTTTTTATGTGTGCTTAATTATTACACATTTCTGTATGCTTGCTTCAGACTGCATTGTAGATAGGGCTTTTCTGTTTTTCTAGTGAACTGACCTCACTAATGATTTGACTTGATAATTATTAAGTAGGCATGCATACAGTATCAGATACCTCCCTTTAGAATACTGTTCTTACATATGATTTTCTGTGTATCTTTACTTGGCAGTTATTTTGATATTCATTCTAAATTCATGGATACATAGACTGTTACTAGGCTAATGACCCAAGGGGCCTTTCAAGCCTAGCCAAGTTTTCCCAAAAGAATAATGATGTCCTGCATTTAAATAGGACATTGAGGGCCAGGTATTTATGCATTACTTCTCTCCATAAGGCGCATTGGTGCCAGCTCTGGTATAAATTTCCTATTCCCCATCTAGTGGTTTAGTAACAAACAAACTCAGATTCACATGGATGGGAAGCCTGTTCCACAGGAGGGGCAGTCTCTGGAACTCCTATCTGTCTCTCCAGCATGTTCATTTTAAGTCAAAGACAAAATTCATGTCCATAGGCCTTGTATTCCTGGTACATTTTGACTTACAAATATGTAGGAGATTCATAAGTGTGGGGTTTGTGGATGCCTTGTAAACCAGGCATAGCTCACCCCTCAGCAATCTATAGGAGACTGAATAGAGGAAAATGTTTTTAAAGTGTTAAAGAGTTTAAAGGCAGATTTTTTACACCTTATATTCTTTTTGTAAGGAACCTTTGAGGTCGCACAAGTTACTATATATGCTTGGTCAGGTACATACCAAAGGGAGAACTGTACACCATGATTGGTCTAATAAGGGTGGAGTACAATGGGATAATGACCTGTTTGGACCTAGATGCCATGCCCTTACTTATAAGTTGCACAACATAAAAGGATTTCCTCACCACTGTGGCCTGGTGGTGGTCAAAGGTAAGGCTACTGTCTATGTGCATACCCAGATCCCTGACCAATGGGTCAATGTTTAGGGGTTTATTATCAACATGTTATTAGTCAGGATGGTTGATTTCCCAAAGGGTACAATTATGTTTTTCTTAGCATTGTGTTTTAAGGCCATGGCTTTGGCACCATTTATTAGTCAGAGATAGACCATCTTGAAGAATTCTAGTGTTTGCAGGGGTGTTGATGATAACCCCCAGCTAGCAATCATCTGCAAACTTAGCAAGCCATAAACCTTAAGCAGAGAAATAGATGCCAAATAGAAGCAGGCCCAATATCAAGCCATGGGACACTCCGCTAGTGACTGGCCTGTTGGTGGAGGTGACCTCACCTATTTTGACCTCCTGGGTCCTATCATTGAGCCAGTTGGCTAACCAGTGAGGGATAAAAGGGTTTATACCTAAATTAGTGAGCTTGTCTGCAATGCCTGAGTGGGTATTGTATCAAAAGCCTTGACCAGGTCGAGGTAAGCTGTGTGTACAGTCTTACCTGCATCCAGTGCTTTGGTGAACCTCTCAAAAAATCCACCAGGTTTAATAGGCATTACCTTCCTTTAACAAAGCCAAATGGTGATGGGTCCAGTGTTTGCAGGTTATCTATGCCCTCATTTATCATGTCCATGATGATTCTTTCCATGGCCTTACATATGAGACTAGTAAGACTTATGGGCCTGTAGTTACCTGGATCAGTGATTGGAACTTCTTTGTACAGGAGAATGACTGTAGCCATCTTACATTCCTTGGGCACAAAACCTGACTGAGTGCTCCAGTTGAAGAGTGCTTCAAGTGGACCAGAGACGTCATGTTTCATGCTATTTTTTAAACATCCTGGGATGTTATCAGGGTCTATCAATGCAGTATTTTTGGCCTTGGAAAATGCATTAATGGCCTGTTCTGTAGTAATGGTTCGGGGAGTGTGTTATGTGGTATTTCCTTTGGACTATCGGGGGAGTGGGGTAAATAATTTGTGCTGAACCTGTAAGCCATTTACAATAAGTTTTGTGCATTGTTGTGTATTTCCTCTGAGGTTACAGACATAGCTGCAGAAAGCTTTGTAGTTGTCCTTTGCCTGAAAAGCTATTTTTTCTTCAAATTTAGCCTTTGAAGTATTAATTAACCCTCTTAGCTGCCTGTTTAAATTGGTCAAAGGGCTTTTAGTATGTATGGCTTTATTCCTCCTACCCTTTGCCAAGATTTTTTTCTTTTGTTGTACAACTGATTAATAGTGTGATTCTACCAGGGTGGCTTTTCTTTTGAGTTTTTCTTATTCTTAATATGAGTGGGCACAATTCAATCTATACCACTACCAATATGGCTATACAGAGATTTTGTAAATAGCTCAATGTATTCTATGGTGTTTACTGGGTAGGGAGTGCTTGGAATTTAGGCAAGATGTTGCTTAGTAGAGACAAGTTAGCGTAGGAATAGTTGCTAAAGGTTTCTGGTTTTGCTGGATCCATGGATATAATTTTTATTTCAAGTAATACAGTCTTATGGTCATGCCTGATGAGCAAAGATATTGCATTGGGTGAAGAACACTGGTCCTCCATGTTCATGAGTACAAGGACAAGGATGTTTCCATCCCTGGTAGGAGAATGGACCAACTGTTCCAGGATGTTGGTATTAATAAAGCTTAGGAATCGCTGAGTTTGTGCATTAGAAGTGGTGTAGGATTCCCAGTCTATAGAGGGGTAGTTGAGATCCCCCATGAATATCATATTACACTGAACATTGAGGGACTCTAGTATACTGAGATAGGTAGCATGGGTTTCCTGTTATATTGAGGGGGACCTATATGTTGCAAGGATATGGTATGGCACCCTGTTTATAGTGAGTTGCACATGTACGAGTTCCAGTGGGTCATATACTTTAACTAGTCTGGATGTGAGATTAGTCTTAATGCAGACTGACAGTCGTCCACCATTAGTTTCCTCCTGTGCAGTAGCTGGTCTAAAAGTGTGAAAGGCATTATAACCTTGCATTGCCAGGGTACTTTCAGTGACCTTAAACCATGTCTCCATTACTGCACAGACATCTACACTCACCAAGGAGAGGAAAGCTTGCAGGAAGTAGTTTCTTGTTAAGACTTCTAGCACTGAGCAGCACCACCTTCCGATATTCCTTCTTAAGTTCAGGTAAATCAGTAGGTTTATGAGTTTGGCATTGCCTAAAAAAGACAATATGGAGGCTGAAAAGTTTTTGCCAATATCCAAAAGCCTAAAGGGGATAAGTGCAGACCATCCCTGGCAAAGCAGAGTGGTCTGTCAACCATGTCCTCCCAGGCTGCCAAATATTACACCTCCTTGGACTGACACCAGAAACTAGCCAATTGTTAAAATCAATCATTTTCTGTTGGTAACATGGTATCATCCTTGGAGGAGGTAGTATGCTGCTTTGTGCTAGGCTCATAACTGCCTGAGGCAGATAATCAGTGAACTTGATCATGTCTCGTTTCATATATTCAAGCGAGGTATGGCTTAGGTCATTAACACCCACATGGACTGTGACAGTAATACTGGTACCTGTGGTTCAATGACTTGAGTGCCTGTGTGACTTGACAGAACCTAGCCCTGGAAAGGCAGCTAACCGTGACTCTCTCCTTACTCAGTCTATTGAGGGGGACATCAGTGTGCCTCACTCTAGGCAGGAGGTTTTCCATAGCTAGCTATACTATCATGTAGAGCTTCAGAGAGGCAGCACAGGTAGCAGTAGGTTTCTCTTATTCCAGTGAAATTTCAATGACCAATCCTGTTAGATTAGAATGACAAATTTAAATTATATTGCATGACAACTCATTTCATTTGGAAGAACTATAATGTTTATTCACATATATTTCTCCTATATAATATTTGTTCTTCTTATTTCCAAGTAATCCATTGAATACCTGATTAAACACTGTTCAAGTGCTTCAGCAACTTAACTATGTTGTACATTTTTGTGTCTCTGGTATCCAGTGTGCAGTCGTTAATGTATAATGAGTGTAAATGTCAAAAATCTCTCAAAAATATGCAGGTTTTTCCATGGCTTCCACTTAAAACTGACAGTGTTTAGCTGAATTCCTATGATTATCAAAACAAATAATTAAAGATAAATCAATGTACAAGATGGTACTCCTTTCTAAACCAAACTAGTCTTGATTTTTTTTATTTAAAACGTATGTATGTATTCAGACTGTTTACCACCTTAAGCTTGACAGTGTACAAGCATTTCAGGGAACTCCTGCATCAAAGCCATATTTAATCATTCTCAGATAATCCATGCCCTGCACCTACAATTTAGAATGGCAGTTTTCATGATCACATGATTATTAAGTAGGTTCATCAGTTTTACAATACTGACTGATGCATTTCATTGTTTTCACTAGTAGCTCAACTGTTGTATTGCAGTCACCTGACTAAATTCATTAATTTTTGTATCATTTCTTCTCTGTTTAATCAGCTGTTTTTCATCCATTTCTACTATTTGTAACTTAGTAATTGGTACAGCAAAGTTTTAACCAGTGTATGTAGGCAGGCAGAGAGAGACAGTAGTGATTATTCAATGAGACAGGATAAGCAGCTGCTGTTTCTGAAAAGGTAACATTATTGTCTGGAACCAAAAGCTGTTTTTTTCTTCATTGGTTTGTTTAAATTCTTAGCTCAGGTATATTGAGCTGAGATGCACTGTGTGTAGCACCACGCATACCTGGGTTTGACAGATGCAGGCATTTCAACTGACATTTTACTCATAGAAAGACTAACCAGAGCCGTGCCCATTAGCATGTTGTGGTAAAAGAGCGACATCTTTATTTAGGACTAAGTTAAGTTACTGTAATCTTTTTTTTTTTTTTTTTTTTTAATTCTCTTCATTGTTTTATCACATAATAACAACAATAAAAACAACAGACAACATACATTAACATGATATACAAGAAACTATGTACATTTATACATTGCCCAACAATATATGAAGCAATAAAAAAAATCAGCAAAGGGTATTACAAAAAAAGACATGTAGTTATTTTAAAATATGTTCGAGAAGTATTCTCCAAAATTCTTTGAGAAATGTTTTTTGATTAATGTTGTGAAATAAGTATCTATGTGCTTTGAGGTGCTTAATAGCTAGAGTCTTAAACCCTTCCCATGATAATATATGTCTATTTTTCCAATTCAAAGAGATATAATATTTAACTAGCATAAAAATAGAAATCAGAATTCTATATCTCCCCTCCGATAAACCTGGAATATGAAGAATAGTAAATTCCCAAGAAAGAGTAGATTTTTCGTATCCAATTTTCTCCAGTAAAACTCTCAGAGCACACCATAATTTATATGAGCATTTGCAACTCCAGAAAACATGTAATATATCATCAGTTTGCTTAGGGCAAAATTGACATTGAGGGGGGTAGTTGGGATATATTTTGTTAAGTATGTCAGGAGTGAGGTACGCATTGTTCATTATCATGAGCTGTGTGTATTTAAGTTTTTTTAAGGGTATGAGTCTGGCACTGATTCTTATGGCCTTTGAAATCTGAGTATGGGTAATAGAGGGATTAAATTTTAGCCAAGAATTAGAAAAAATGAGCTCGTTATGCGTTTTGGATGCCATGATAGCTTTGTAAGTATTTGAGATCATTTTTTTTAAGAAGAAGCAGGTTCCACAATGCTTTACAGGCTGAGATATCCTTATCAGATACCAAGGATTGTTCCAAGTAATTATGTACTAATTCTCTGATTTGTCTTAATATAATTGTATATTTTTTAGGTAAGTTCAAATTACTTCTTAAATTCAAGAGAGACTGTTGTTTGAAAGGGAAGAGGTCCGAAATAGTTGTATTCTTGAGAAGGGGGTATTGTTCCAGGTTTGACATATGACCATTCAACCTTAGATTAGGGTTGAGATGTAGTGGTTGTAGAGTATTAAAGGAATGAATCAGATTCAAGGAACTAAAGAGGTTTTGAAGTGACCTTATATTAAATTTAATACCTTTAAGTAATTTAAGATTACCTAAATTTTCTTTGTTCAAGAAGGGGAGCGCAGAGGGGTTTATGTTTAAAGATATGACATAGTTATTGTACAGCACGACCCAAGCAGGGGCCCATGGAAAGTGATCTTTATTGTAGGAGGCGATATTTAATATTCTACTTCATTGATTATCTCATAATATGTTTTAAAGTCATGTAATCCCAGACCTCCTTGTTCCTTAGGGGAAAGTAAGCTTCAAATAACTAATCATGACAGATTTGGGAGCCCAAATAAATTTTGAAAGGAGAGATATAATATTTTTAAAGAATTTGTTATGTAGTATACTCGTTGTTGCTTCGATCCTCGGCTGGGGTGCCTTCTGTGCGGAGTCTGCATGTCCTCCCTGTGGTCGCGTGGGTTTCCTCCAGGTGCTCCGGTTTCCTCCCACATCCCAAAGACATGCTGCAGGTGGATTGGACACTCTAAATTGGCCCTAGGTGTGAGTGTGTGTGTGTGTGTGTGCCTTCTGTGGAAGGTTGGGTGCCGGGCTGGCAACTCGACACTGTAAAACTCCACTGCCAATCAAGAGCAGACAGGTGATCCACTGTGGCGACCCCTAACCAGGAAAAGCCGAAAGAAGAAGAAGTATACTCATTGTTGCATTAAATATATACAAAAAATCTAGGAAGTATATTCATTTTAATAATTGCCGTTCTGGCCAAAAAAGGAAGTTTAAGTTTGGCCCATCTACTTAGGTCATTCTGGACACTCGACCAACATTTAGCCATATTATCCTGGTATTGAGCAGAATTTCCCTGGGAAAAGGATATACCTAGATAGTGAAGTTGTTGTTTAATGTTTATACCTGTATTAGAGAATATATTCGGGGATGGAGAATAGATATTTATCGGAAAAATTAATGATTTATCTCTATTGAGTTTGTAATTTGCCAGGTTAGAAAAGGTGCTAATGGAGGATAGGATTTTAACCGGATCAGATCTGGGGAGTGTAAAGCAAATGTTTAAATCATTTGCATATGCAGAGAAATAAAGTTTAGTGTTAGAGATAATAGGTGTGTGATGAAATGTTTTCTGTTTGATTAAAAGGAATAATGGTTCAATGTAAAGGTTGAATAATAATGGGGTGAGGGGGCAGCCTTGTCTAGCACCATTGAGAATTTTAATTCTATTAGATACCTGTTTATTTATTTGCAATATAGTGTATGCACTAGAATATAGGGTTTTGATCGTGTTAATAAATGAGTTTAGTATGTTGTAGTAAGGGAGACTATCGAATAAGAATTCTGTACTAATACAATCAAAGGCCATGGATGCATCAATAGCTAGAGCATAAAGGGGGCTTTTATTTAGAGAAGAGAGAAAAATCATAGCTTCTAAAGAGAGGGTGTGATCAATTGTTTGTCTACCCATAATGAAACCAGATTGTTCAGGTGAAACAATAGTAGAGATAACTACCTTAAGTCTATTAGCTAGAATTGTGGCCAAAATCTTCATATCAATATTAACAATAGAAGTGGGTCTATATTCCCAGGAGTTCTTGGGGTCAGCGTTATGTTTTGGAATAAAGATAGTTCTAGAGGCATTGAAGTGTATGTCCTTAAAACCAAAGGTGGTAATATTATTATACAAAAGAAGCAAGGCTTTAGAAATTTTGGAAGTAAATGATTTATAAAACTCAGCCGTAAATCCATCTGGTCCAGGTGATTTATTAGGTTTAAGACTATCAATAGCCACTATAATTTCCTGCAGTGATATTTCTTGATCTACAAGTTTATTTTGATTCTCAGTCAGTTTAGGGAAGGTTAAATTGTTAAAAAAGCCTTGCAACTCTTCTTTATTAGGAGAACTTTCAGGAAGACTGTACAGCTGAGTGTATAAGTGTCCAAATAATCTAATAATATCAGTAGTATTGTGATAACCCTTCCCCTGATAGCAAATTTTCAATATAAAGGGAGACGATCTATTCAGGTTTATCACTTTGGCCAGAAATTTAGAAGGGAATTGAGCCAGATCCGAGTAATTTGCCAAGGATTTAATCTCATGGAAATTAAGGTTCTCCGCTTGCAAAGATAAAAGTTCCTTTTGTAACTGAATCATTTGTTTCTCCAAATCAGGAGAGTGTTTTTGTTGAATTTCGGTTTCTATCCTATGGAGTTTAGAGGTAATATCTAATTCATTTTTGTTGAATAGTTTCTTATAGTATGTGGCTTTATTTATAAGAAAACCTCTGATCATAGCTTTGGTAGCGGCCCAAGAGCAGTCTAAAGAGGTCTGCAGGGAGCTACTGGATTGAAGAAATTGGTCAAGATAAGACTCAACTTGTGAGAGAATTTCTTCCTTCTTAAGAAGGTTAGGGTTTAAACGCCACCAAATAGCTATGTTCTTTGAGGATCTTGTATCCTGCCAGTGAATAGAGAGAGAAATCCTTGAGTGATCGGAAAGGCTTCTAGGGTTATTGACAAAAGAAATATCCAGGTTATTGAATATCGAGGAACTCAGAAAGAAGTCCAACCTAGACCAACTTTCACCACAGTTAGAGACAAAGGTGAATTTGTTACTTTTATGAGTGTCATTAAGAAAGATATAGGGATCGAATAAGTTAAAATCATCCTTCAGTTCTGATAAGGCCAGGGTTGCAGAAAAATTGAATTTAGCCTTAGCATTTGTCCTATCATTTTTTGGATACTGTATGGAATTCCAGTCACCCCCAACAATGTAGTAGTGATTAGGAAATAATGCAAGTAGGTTATAAATCTGCATAATAAAATTTTGTTGACCTGAACACGGGGAGTATAGATTAATAATTAAAACAGGTTTATCAAGGAAAGAGCAAGTCGTAACAAAATAACACCACCTACCATCACTATCTGAGTCAGAATTTACTATGTCATACATAAATTTATTTTTAATTATAATAGCAACACCTGCACTATTAGATTTAGCCCCAGAAGCTATGATCTTCTTAACCCAAGGTCTCCCTCTGTCATGGTCCCATTTGTGATTAAGGAGATGCGTTTCCTGGACAAAGACAATATTAGATGTGGATTTAAGACTCAAATGCATAAAGAGTTTTTTTTTATTGGATGCTTGTAACCCTTTGATGTTCTATGACTCTATATCCAACATTTGCATGCACACATAAGTAGATTAAGAGAAATGTGAAAAATGGAGAATATACAACTACCTATCGTTATTAGAAAATGAAACAAAAAATTTGGGCAAGTATAAAAATCCCTTCCTTCTTTAATCCCGTGCCTAACCACCACCCCCTAAGCCCGGAAGGGGCTGGGATATTAGAGAATAACGTGAGATATAACAGACTTTTACAGCAGGTCTGTGGTCTCACTCAGAGGGAGAGACTATTAAATCCCAGAATGACTCTCCTATAACACCAGAATCTAAAATGCATAACAATCCCAAGCAGGTAAAAATACACTCATAACTCAGCTATATAATTGTTCAAAACATAAGGTTAAACAACAATGAGTGTGGCAGTTAGCCAAAAACAAGGGAGTCATTTAAAAAACCTTAAATGGTATTTAGGTTAGTGTTGCAATCTTTGTAAAAATCCTATTCTTATATAACTGCCACCAAAATCTAATGGGGAGAAGCAACTATCCCCTTAACATATCAGATAAACCTTATGAGACAGGGATAGTATTCAAGTAAATACTATAGTCCTAGATCAGTGAAATAAAAGAAAAAATAGCATATAGCTACTAGTTTAACTGCACTCCTGTGATAGTAATAAGCCATTTGTATGACTCGATTAACATTTCCTGAAAAACAGAGGGGGTACCTAGGCAGCATGGTCATAAAAATCTATATTTTAAACCTGCGCTCTCATACTATGGCACCCTCAATATCAGATATGCTGGTTGATTACTCAAACTGTCCTCTAAGAACCATTAGTATTGCCCCATTTTGTTTTGGATTATAAATAAAGAAAAAATTAAATAACAACAGACTCGAGTTGTGTGTATCCCTGGAGAATTGCCAGTAGCTCCACCATTTAGGTGTGAGAAGTACCCTGTGTCCCATTAGCTCTAACAGTCTACTGCCACACAGAATGATATGATGTGTAAGTATGCAGAATTATACTCAAGACTGATTAAAATATACAATACAAATCTACTAGGTAATGAGCTTAATTCCATGTGCAGGAGTCATTATGGAGAGGATCTGCATGAGTTTAATTGAACTTTAAGGTGTTAATTAAAAGACAGCAGCCAAGCATAGAAAGGCTCGATGAGCCGGCTACTAAGCCTATTACAACAAATTGTTTTATCGGCTTTTCCAATGTTTGACATTTAAGTTGTAAAGGCATTGTCAATTTATTTAAGGAGCCGCTATGCTTTATGTTATATTTTCAACATTCCTGTATTAGTTGCATAATTCAGAGCGCTCTTGTAATACAGAACTTGAGACTCTATTTTGTGTTGACAGTAATTTTAACATATACCCCTTAAATAAAACAAGATACAAAAGCCTGATGCCAAAGAATAGCTGACACACTGCTCATAGAGTGCCACATGCATGAATGTGCCCTTCTTATCATATAAACCATCTACCTGAAACAAATTACCAGTCGCCTAATAGTCGAATTACTTCGATAAGCACAGCTGATTGCCTCCGGGCAAGGCAGAGCTCCTCAAAGGTATGGAGCCTTAAAACATGAGCACATCACCTCCACAATATCCGGAGTTTGAACAGATCTATACTATCACTTTAAGAGTCCAAAGGATTCATGAGAAAGGCAGGGGTCAGAGTTTCTCTGGCTACCAGACAACATGGTGGAGATTTAGAGTTTGTAACTGCATTCCAAAAGATACCATGAGGGAACAGGACTACAAGACGGTCAATCCAGGTGCTGAGATAACTCTAATTCTGCACTGCAGGAAAACAATCTAGAAGCAAGACAAACTCTTCCTTTTTAATGCTAGTGAATAGGCATCGCTCCAGGCTTTAGGTAAGTTAGTGCTTTTGTAAAGCTGGTTCCGGACATTCTTTAAATGCTTGGAGGAAGATCGCAGTTGCTTCCTTACTGTTTTGAGCGGAAAGTTTGGACCCTAGGTGATAAAAAATCAGAGTATTGGGATATCTCATCTGAAATCTTATTTGCTTCTTAATTAAGTAAGCGCAGAAAGGAGCAAGATTTTGTCTTTCCATCTTAATTGGAGAAGGGAGATCAGATGAGAGAGATATTTTAGAACCATTCCATTCTATAGACTTTTTGTTTCGAGCCGCTATTAAAAGCTTACTTACATGCTGAAAGTTAAGTAGCTTCACATACACAGATCTCGGCTTGGTTTTATCATATGGTGGTCTTAGGGCTCTATGCACATGCTCAATTATTATCTGGTCAGAAAGAGGTGATTTATCCAGGAATATAGCAAATATTGCAGATATGCTTTCAAGCAATGTGAGTTGGTCTGTATGTTCCGGTATGCCTCTTAGGATAATGTTATTGCACCTGGATCTAGCTTCAAGGTCCAATAATTTCTGCTGCATGTCCAGGATATTTATAGCATTACTTTTTTGTTCTTTCTGTAGTTGTTCAATTTTAATCTTGTTATCAAACACCTTTGCTTCTGTTTTGTCAGTTCTTGTGAGTATTCTGTCTATAGATTCACTGAAAGTTTTAAATTGCTGGGAGAAGCTTTGAATTGCTGTTTGGATAGGCTGCAAGGCTAGTTTTAAGTCCTCCATGCTGGAAGGGTCAGATTTCACTTTAGCAGGTGGTTTTGTAGTTTCCTGTTGCTTGGCAGTCCTAGCCCTTTTAGGGATTACGTCTTTCTCTGGAGATGATATTGCGGAGAATTTAGCTTTAGTGCTTTAAGTTTCCATGGAATCAGATTCCTGTGACATATCAAGATTTTCCCTTTTTTTTTCTCCTTTTATCTCTCTTATTTTCAGGTGAAAGTAGGCCCAAGAGCCCCAGACCACATAGACAGCAGGCAGCAAGGAGGAAAGGAACAAAAGATCAGAATCAATCCTCCAGATATTATCTTCCGTTTCCAGAACCGGAGTCAGAAATTTGCACCAGGTTAGTTCCTTAGTGCTGAGAAGAGGTTATTAATGGCTGATTTTACTTCTCTCCCATAGGATAAGGCTGTTGCATTATTGAGAGTAGCAGAGCTATAGAGTTACACTGCTTATAGGACGGCAGCCATCTTGATCTCTCAAGTTACTGTAATCTGCTTCTATAGAGTTAACTATTACATTACAAACAGATAGGTAAGCCTTCTAATGCCATTTTGATAGGTCTTATTTTCCCAAATTTTAACACTCTAATACTGTTCAGATAAGTCTCGTTTCCCCAAATTTCTACAGTCCCAGTTGCCAGCCTCGTAATACTTGGTGTACTTAGGCAGTAGATGGCCCTGGTGCTTACTGACAATTAAACTACTACTTTCCCAATCACAAACTACCAACGAGAGATGCAAATTTTTAACTTAGAGGCAACATTAACAGACAAAAAAACACAATCTGTGAGAAACACACCCTTGCAGCATTCCACACAAATATATGAAATATTGTCATATGTTCAGGCTGTACAAATAAAAAAAAAGTTATTGTCTAAGATCCAAGGTCAAACAAGGCCAAGCCACAGCAGAAATTAAGTACAACACACACTGCTACATCCACAATTGAGATTCACCAGGAAAGGAAGCATCAGAAACAAAGTATGCTTAAACCCTCCATTATCAGTAATGTACTCATGATTACTGACTCCATAGTAAGACACACACTCTACCCTCACAAAGCTGAAAAATAGGGTAACAGTGAGTAGTCTTTCCAGTGTCAAGCTCTCTTATGTCTCAAGAACCCACAAGACACTTGAGAGGAACAGACATGACTAGGTCATGGTGCTGATCCTTGAAGGTGTAAATGGCTTGGCACTCAAAACCCTAAGAGAAATGCTTCTGAGTTCTCCATGCATGTCACAAGTGCAGGAAAGACTCTGGTACTGAGTGGAATCCTACTTTCACCAAGAAAAAAATAGAGGTAGAAGGAAAAAAATATTGATTTCAATAACTGCAGTAATTAGGGACATTTGATGGGATGTTCA
Source organism: Protopterus annectens (assembly GCF_019279795.1). Classification (NCBI taxonomy): domain Eukaryota; kingdom Metazoa; phylum Chordata; order Ceratodontiformes; family Protopteridae; genus Protopterus; species Protopterus annectens. The sequence continues at coordinate 81,075,010 of NC_056742.1, forward strand.
GTATATGCCAGCATGAGATGAACTGTTGCACAGTCCCATTTGCTTTGATAAAGATGGCTTGCATCTTTCATTTCAAGGCTTCCACATACTGGCTAAGACCTTTGCTGTCTGCAGTGGCTTTTTAGGCAGAGTACAGCTAATGGCCATTACAACTCAACAAAAAAGCACTGGAGAATATCCGTGTGGTGAGGCTCAGTGTTAGAAGTCTAATTAACAGATTGCCTGCCCTTGAAGCAAATTTGTGTGTATTATAACTGAAGTTTGGTTTAAGAGTACAGAAAGCTACCCCTCTATACCAGAGTTTTGTGTCTACCACATCTTTAGACTCAGTCAATACTGTGGTGGTGTATTCATCTTTGTTAAAGACCACATTTCCCGAAGACAGATTTCTAGAGATCAACAAACTAAACTTATTGAGATTCAACCCAACCTAAATAAACCCATCTATAACAACCCCTTCAATGATACACCAAAAAGCCATCCCCGGGTCTTAAATGCATTGGATAAACTTCATACCTACAACACCTCCATCACCCTCAGAGACTTTAACTACCCATTGATAAACTGGGAGACCTATACCTCGTAGATAGGCTATAAGCAAAAATTCCTTGATTTCATGAACAAGAATTCCCTGGATTAAATAGTAAAACAGAACACTGGAGGTCAATGACCTCGTCCTTACAAATGTGGCAGCTATATCTACTATCCCATAGTTTTGCCCTATCCAGTCAAATCTGATCACAAATTATTAAAATTATTAAACTTTCTTTCAAAATCCCTAAACCAGCTGAGGTAAATATCACAATATTCAAAGACTTCAAGTGTACAAACTTTATGCAATTCTATGATGAACTGACTAGGTTCAAAGATAACTCTACTTCACAAAATGTGGACATAGCTAGCAGTTACGCAAATAAATTCTAATTTCACATATTAAACTGTATAAACATTTCAGTTGCTAAAAAACTAAACAAAATGGGAAAAGAAAGAGCAAACCTGCCTGATGGTTGCATAAATAAGCAATAAAATAACAGCAAAAAGCTCATTAGAATACATAGCAAAACTAAAGACCCTCAAATCAAGATTAACATCAAAGGTTAACCATGGTACTGAAAAAACACCATCTAGAAAAGCATCAGAAGCTAAGGCTAACTAGAAATGTTCCTTTACTTATGTCAGGAAGTTACAAAACAGAAACCAGCAATGCTCTGAATTCATTCAAAATGGCACTACCTACTCTAATCTAGTGGATATCCCAAGTATACTGGTAAATAAAATCAGTACTAATTTCACTGTACCAAACCCACATATACTTAATGACCTAAAGCCCCTATCATTACAAAGGAACACTTGTCAAAAGTAATTTCTAAAACAAAAATAAATAAATTGTCCATGGAACCTACTGAAGTACCATGCTGCCTGCTGAATAACATTAAACATGTATTGATGGACCACAATAAACAGGCGCTGGTGGACCCACTCCTACAATTATTCATCATGTATCTATCCATTGGCTTTGTCCCTGATGTTGGGCAAGCAGTAGTTGTGATGCCTCTTCACAAGGCCAGCCCCACTATGGACCCCAGGAATTACAGACTCAGTCTGACAAGCCTCATTTGCAAGGCAATGGAATGGATCATAACAGACATGATTAATTACAATATAAAAAAATCTTAATATAAGACTTTGCCAGCCCTCACCCCAGCAGTCTGGCTTTTTAAGGGTAAATTCTGTCTACTGAATCTGTTAATTTTTTTTCGAGAAAATAACCAAGCCATGAATAGTTGTCATGCTTTTCACACAACATAGCTCGACCTCTTGATATTATACTACATGCCAACATACACTCGCATTGGGCTAAAACTAAATACTAAAAAAATGGCAAAAAATCCTCCACCCAGCTTATAATATAGAAAACAGCCCACTTCAAAATAAAGATGTTGCGAGCAACCTTGAAACATGACTAGATTATAACTTCCATTCCTCTGACCATCATGTTGCAACATTGGTCAGGAAATTCTGTCTGACACAAATGATTGTAAAGGGCATTTCTTCTAGGTCCAAAGAAGACCTAACTCCTCTATATTCTGCACTGATTTGGCCCATCATATAATATACAGTGCCACTTTGAGAAGCAGTTAGAGAGAGAAACCTCAATGGTCCCTGACACAACAGATCATGGAACTAAAGAAGCTGAGCTATCAAGAAATGCTGGAGGTCTTCCCCGTGTATTCAGCATCCTACAGATGCCTTATGGGTGATCCTTGTCTTGCCCTCCAGGCTAGTCCAAGACTTCTTATTTCTCCATAAATCAAACAGTCCTGTGAACACTAGAACCAGAGATCTGAAAGTAATTCAGCAAATAAATAAATCATGGTGGAGAGACAGATTCATATCATAGTGATCACCCCTTCTCTGAAACAAGCTTCCTCTTCAGATCAAGCAATGTGACACACTATATTCCTTTGAGAAGGGACACAAACAATTGGATTGGTATTCATAAATACACCCCTGGTATGAATGGCCTGTCACTCTTTGCAAATGGAGGTAAGGTCTAAGGTTGAGTACTGGCAAGGTGTAAATGTCTGCATTGTCCAGTTGCCTTGTACTTTCTAGGATTCTGAGATTCTACTCATTGGGTGGATCTACTGAGCAATAATTATATTAATATTAGATTAAGTTTAATTAGAGAGGTGGGGACATAGATGGTTTCTCATTCTATCCACATATGGATCCCTGGTGAAAATGGACTAGGTCAGCTTTAAAATACTAAATGAGGGGATATTTTGCCTATATTACAGAAGGGTCTATGTTACATGAATGAACAATCAAAATGTCGAGCATAACATATTCGACAACCTTTGATCGAACGTTCATATAATCGGAGACCCCAAATGTTAAATTTTGGAGTTCCGAAAAGTTTTGGTCGGCCATCCCGGTCAGTGTAGTGTGTGACATAGACACGCTACACTGTTCGGAATGGCTAGGTAAGAGGCAGCTTTGTTTAATATACCAACTCCAAGATCGCTGTACATTGGGGAAAGGGCAATTTCCCAGTAATCACTTGTTGCGATTACCGGGAAATTGCCCTTTCCCCAATGTACAGTGATTTAGTTAGGAGGGGTGTGGGGGTACAGCCCCCCACATTGGGGGGTGGGCGAAGCCCCCCACTTAATTTTAAAAGTAGGTGTGTTTGTGTAGGTGTGTAAGTGTTTGAATGATGTGAGTGTGTAGGGGTTTGTATGTATTGGTTGTATGTGTGTGTTTTGTATGTTAGTGTAGGGAAGGTGTGGGACAAACAAAATCTTTCGATTTTGTTTGTTTCAGGCTTTTAAGGTTTTGTGTTTTTTTGCGGGGCGGAGCCTGAATGGCTAACTGAAAGCAGCAGTATTTTAGAGCTCCATATAACTATTTATATAAGACAGGAAAAAAAAATATTTTTCTTCAAAGTATAAAATCTTATAGATAAAGGACTAATTTACATAATTAGAAACTTTGGTGACATTTTACAAATAATTTCCTGCCAAAAAGCTTGAAGATATATTCACTTGTTAAAATGAGCAACTCAATGGATTCTCACCAGGATGCTGCCTTAAAGAAGGAACTACAACAGATGGCATCTACCCTGCAGGGGTTGTCTTTGAAGATGGATGATTTTAACGAGAACCTAGAAAATCTTAAAACAAGCAGTCAAAAACAGGCTGACACCCTCAAGGAAATGCTACAACAACACCAGACAAGGATAACAGGAATAGAGGTTTCTCTAAATGACTTAGAAAGCAGACTTAAGGAAGATGAAACACAGAAAGAACTGCTTCTTAAACAAAACACTTAGTTGGTTAATAAAGTAGATGACTTGGAAAAAAGGGAGAGGATAAATAACATCAGGATTTTTGGATTACCCGAAAACACAGAAGGTGAAGATATTATTTCCTTTTTATCAAGCTGGATCCCTGCCTTTTTAAATTTAAAAGGACTTTCCTTTGGCATTGAAAGGGCGCACAGAGCTCTTGGGAAACCTGCCACTAACTCAAACTCTCCTCCTAGGTCAATAATTATCAAATTTCTTTCATACTTGGACAATGAACTGATTTTAAGATCTGCTTGGAGGAAGGCATCTCTGAAATATAAACAGAGCCTAATAAGATTTGATAATGACTATTCATCTAGAATAATGGAACAAAGGAAAAAAGTGTGGCCAATGATAAAGTTTCTGAAACAAAATAACATCAAGGCACAACTTGCATATCCAGCTAAGATAAGAATACTGTATGCCAATGAGATGAGGACTTTTATTGACTTAGAGGAAGCCTCTTCATTTATTAAAACTAATAATGTGATTACTTTACCAGAAGATATGGATTGGATGTCACCTTCGCTCAAGAGAGCAAAAGAAACAAATGTCTGGACAGATGTCAAAAAGAAGAAGCAAAAGACTGATACTGTTACAGCCAAATCTCTCAAAGCATCTACTATGATATGAATTGTTTTAACATTACTTTAAAGGACCAATTTTACTGCTTGGAATTTTAAAACAAAGGTAAATAACTACAGGGATCTTTATCTGCATTTTTTGAAAATAGATGACACGTGAGAGTTTTCACATTACCTCATGTATGCAAAACAGGGCAATTTTCTTTCACAGAAGGAGGGTTATATAGCACATAAAATATTTATACTGTAAATCAACATACATAGTATATGTGTATTTTCTTTTAATTTTCTCTTTTCTTTCTCTCTCTTCTCTCTTTTCTCATTATTTATTTTAACTGTATCTTGTCTCCCTTTCTAAATTCTCTCCTATTTACTATATTAATATAGTCTGTATATAGTTAATAACTCAGTATAGATATTATCACTATAGATAAATAATAGTTTAAAATAATCTATTTTTAAGGTAGACTAATTGGAATAGTGAACTTAATTAATTGTTATTACAATATTTATTAGATTAATGATAGTCATGCTTATTGGGATTGGGGACGTGTTCGTGATTAACTCTGAAATGTTTCATTCATGTACATATGTCCTTTTAGTATTAACAAATATATATATATATATATATATATATATATATATATATATATATATATATAAAAGGAGGGAAAATGTACTGTTGGTTAAGAGAAAAAGAAGTTATGTCTTACCATAACGTTCCATCTGTATTGTTGATCCTCGTTCAGTTATTACGCAAGGGTATCGGTTCCGAGCTTGGAACCGAGCCGGCCATTTTCCAAGCTCGTGTCAGCTTCAAACTCTCGAGCTAAACTCTTACCCACAATCCCTCTCTCCCTGTTACCTCAAATTGAGTTTGCAAGTCAAAGAAGGTAGAGGCTACCAAATAACCTAAGAGAACCGGATGGTGAGATCCACTAGAAACCACAGGAGGGGGAAGGAGAGAGGGTCGTAATGACTGAATGAGGATCAACAATACAGATGGAATGTTATGGTAAGACATAACTTCTTTATCTGATATTGTTAATCCTCGTTCATTCCTTACACATGGGACAGAGTCCTCTATTCCTGGGAGGCTCTCATGGAAGGACATTCCTGAGCATCATAGAACCGAAAGATGCTCTTCCCCTGGAGGCCAAATCCAATTTGTAATGATTGATGAAGGTATGAGGCATAGCCCAGGTTGCAGCTGCACAGATGTCATGTAAAGAAGCTCTGGCATGGAAGGCAGCAGAAGTTGCCACCGACCTTGTTGAATGAGCTTTCATGGTAGTAGACAACGAGATATTACATTGTTTATAAATAAAGGTCACACAGTCCTTCAACCATCTAGCTAATGTGACCTTAGTAACAGCAGATCCTAATCTAGGTCCAGAAAAAGCCAAAAATAACTGGTCAGATTTTAGGGTTTAGTCCTGTTTAAGTAAAAATGGATTTGCCTGTGTGTATCTAGGGTATATAGGCAATACTCTCCTCCATTTGAATGTGTGGGAAAGAAAACTGGCAATTCAATGGCTTGATTAATGGACATTTCAGAGATCACTTTAGGCAGAAATGATGGATTAGTTCTCAGAGACACTCTATCTCTATAAAAAATCAAGTATGGACTCTTGATACATAAAGCTTGAAGTTCAGAAATACGTCTGGCAGAAGTAATAGCGACCAGAAACAAGGTTTTCCATGACAAATACTTGAGGTCGCAAGAAGAGGTTGGTTCGAAAGGTGACATTGTCAGAGCTTGTAGAACTAATGATAAATCCCATGGTTGAATAGGTTCGCTAAAAGGTGACTTTAGATGATTCACACCTTTTATGAAGGTCTTGCACAATTTATGGGACATAAGAGAGGAATCTTGGACACCCTCATGAAAATTAGAAATTGCAGCCAAATGAACTCTAATGGTAGAGGCCAATAGACCCGATTGAAACAGGTTGGCCAGATAGTCTAGTATTATCGACACTGGAGCTGAAAAGGGGTCTACTTGTTTATCTTTCAGCCAACAGGTAAATCTTTTCCACTTACTCAGATAAGTAATTCTAGTGGAAAACTTATGAGAAACAACGAGAATATCACGTACTGGTAAAGAAAGATCATTCTGCCTGGCAATCAAGGGAACTGGAGTAGCCAAACTGTGAGCTTCAGGCTGCTCAAGTTGGGATGAATCAGGATCTGTGGGTGTGAGATCAACTCCAGGGTTGGATGGAGAATCCATGGTTGATCTAGTAGGTGAGGCCAAAGGAAGGGGAATCAAATCTGTCGAGGCCAATATGGTGCTATGAGGATCACCTTGCTCTTCAACTGACGGGCTTTCTTCAGAAACTGGGTAATGAGGGGAAAGGGTGAAAATGCATAAAGAAAACCCGAAGGCCAATCGTGGACTAGAGCATCCCTGGGTGACAGTCCCGGAGGGGGAATCAGGGCAAAGTAGTTGCTGCATTTGTAGTTGGTCAGGGATGCAAAGAGGTTGCAGCAAGGACAGCCCCAGCGGTGGAAGATTTCCGCCACTATCAAGGGATTCAGGGACCACTCGTGAGGTTGTAGAATGCACCTGCTGAGTCCATCTGCTATCACGTTGGAACTCCCGGGAATGTGCGTTGCTAGAAGAAAATGGTTGGTAGCCATCACCCATTGCCATATCCTCATGGCCTCTCGACAAAGGGGGTAAGATTTGGTTCCATCTTGCTTGTTGATGTACCAGACCACCGCCATGTTGTCTGATTGAATTGCAATTGTCCCAGACGGCAGCAGGGGATGGAATGCTTGCAATGCCAGAAGCACCACCCTCAGCTCTAGAACATTTATATGCAGATGGGCCTCCAGTTTGGACCAAGTGCCTTGGACTGTCTGTCCCTGACATAGCCCCTCCCCACCCCATCAGGGAGGCATCCATGGTCACTGTGGCCTTGGGTTGCTGGGGGGAGAAGGGGCGAGACCATTGTGAGAGATTGTATGTCATCCACCAATTTAAATCCTGTTTGCACCTGTGGGTTACTCAAATCATGGCTGAAAGAGGATGCTGAAAAGGATACCATTGGGTGAGCAGTAGCCATTGTAGAAGCCTCATGTGAAACCTGGCCAGGGGAACAATGGTGATGGAGGCTGCCATGAAACCCAACAGCTGTAGAACCAAGTGAGATGTGGATTTTTCCTTTGAAAGGATTTGAATTAGTTGTTGCTTTATCCTTAGAATTCTGTGCTCTGGAATAGCAGCTCTGTAGTTTTTTGTGTCCAAGATAACCCCTATGAATTCTGTCGACTGAGATGGGGTGAGATTGGATTTCTGCCAGTTTATGGTTATGCCTAGCCTTTGAGCAGAGAGGAGAGAGTATGCCAGGGCTTTTTCCAGTAGATGTCTGGTGTGGGCGGAAATGAGCCAGTCATCTAGGTATGGAAACACCTGGAATCCTTGAAGTCGCACGTGAGCTGTGACAACTGCCATGCACTTTGTGAACACTCTGGGGGCTGTAGAATCCGAAGGGCAGTACTCTGAACTGGTAGTAACTGGCTCCCGCACGGAAGCGCAGAAATCTTCTTGATGGCCTGTCCATCTTTATTTGGTAGTACACATCTTGAAGATCTATAGAGCACATCCAATTATCTTTTTCCAAAAGTGAGAGGATAGACTGTATTATGACCATCCGGAATTTTTGTACTCTCACAAACTTGTTCAATAGACTGAGATCCAAAATTGGTCTCCAGTCCCCGGTTTTCTTTGGCATCAAAAATATTCTTGAGTAGAATCTGGATCCTATCTGGTCTGGAGGGACTATTTGGATGACTCTCTTTCTTAGCAGCTTTTCTATCTCTAGTGCTGCTTCTTCGCTTTGACTGGGTGGAACATCGGGAAGATTTTTTGAAGGGACGGGACAAAGATTGAAGGGGATATGATAACCTCTGGTTATAATCCTTTGTACCCAGGAATCGGTGGTGATGGTTAGCCAGGCAGAAGTGTACAAGGAGAAACTTCCCCAACCACCTCCAGAGAAAAGGAGTTGGGCCGCTCTTCAGGAGCGCTGGTAGGATTGACCAGGGAAAGAATCTCTGGAACCCTGGTTACACAGACCACCTCTGCCCCAAAAGGAGCATCTTCCCTGTGAGTTTTCCCCTCTGCCTCTGGGGGAGAACTCGGCCTGTGTGTCACGGAAAGGACTCTGAGATTTCTTGAACCATATCTTCCCACTCTTTTGGTTTCGGGAGAAAGCACATTGAGGGGAAAAATAACGAACACCTATGGAAGAAAGGGTCTTACCATCCTGTTCACATCTGGCCAGTGTGCTTTTAACTTTGGGCGCAAACAACGAGGAGGCCTCAATGGGGGCATTAAGAAAAGAAGACTTAAAGGGTTCCGCGAAGTTGCACAACAGCATCCAGGCATGTCATCTCAAGACTGCAGCTGAACCCGCTGCTCTAGCTGCTCCTTCTGATGTGTGAGATATCAGTCACATAGAGGAGTTAGATATAGATTCAATGGTGGCTAGCTGAGAGGCCACTTTGTCATGGACCTCATCAGACACGGCACCAGCCAAGGTTTCAGAGAGCTCAGAAACCAGATCCCTTTGAAGTCTGGTAAAATGTGCCATATAATTCAGGGACCTGATAGCAAAGGTCGCTGAAGCCAAGGTGCACTTCCCTATCCTGTCCAGGGCCTGGGACTCTTTGCTAGGTGGATGGACAGTTTGGCTTTCTTTTTTGTTGCAGCTGCCACCACCAAAGCATCCACAGTAAGACCTTTGGAACAATGGGGATCCGAAGCAGGAGGGGACAAGATCTTATCTGGCCTCCAGGGAATAGCTTTGACGGTATCAGGATCCCTCCAAGCATGCTGCACGATGAGCCGGACAAGTTCATTGGCAGGTGGAGCAACCCAGGAGGTAGGGAGCCAGGCGCAAAAGGCCTGCAGGAACACAGATTCCTCTGAGGTCAGATTAGAGGACCACCAGTCACCTCTCTGATTTTGAGGATATCACCAAAGGATACCTCAGAGGGTGACCAAGGGGATCCTTCCCCCTCATCGAAATCTGTGTCTTCGGTGAGGGACTCCTCTGTGGAGTCCATGTGCTTCCTCTTACATGAACTTTTCCAGTGGACCTCTTCAGTGGGAGAAACTGGAGAAGACAGGGGAAAAGGGGATTCCTGAGGGACTATGTCCTGCGGCCCTTGCACCCGGTGTCCACTAGATGCAACTTGTGAAACTAGTGTACCAGAGGAGGGCAGAGGTATAGACAGTCCGGTATCACCAGCAGCAGCAAAAGCCTTCTCCATCAGTTGGAAGGCTGGTCCACCCGAAGAGGAGTGTATATCTAGGACAGAGGTCACCCCTCCCCTAAGTGGCTCAGCCTGCTGACCCGGAGTCCCTGGATGGCTGTGAAGCAGCAAGCTATGCATGTCACAGCTGACATCCTGGGTCATCGCAAAACTTCCTGCCATGAAGGCAACTGCAGTTCCTTAGTGAGATCCATAAAGGGAACCGCAGAAGGGGAAGACTGTGCTACATCCATAGACTTCAAAGGCAATGAAGGAGGAGAATAAAAAGGGGTCTTTGGAGATGGGTGATCACCTCCCAAGGAAGAATAGTTCCTGAGGGGTGGGATACCTCTGGCCAAGAGTACCTGGTCCACAAAACACAATACATCATGTTCAGCAAGGCTTCTAATGGACCTCATGGAGACTGATGGAGAAACAGGCCTGTCCACAGAAGAGGCAGACTCGGTACCCATCTTATCTGACCTCACCGTGGACAACGGTGCTAAGAGAGACTGGACTACTGTTGTCTGCAACGAAGAAGTCATCGGTGTCATTGTCTGCACCAACAGGGATCGGTGCCAAAGTGGTTGTCGGTGCCGAAGCTGGAACTGACAAAACTGTAGTCAACAATAAAGGCGTCGGTTCCGAGGAAGATCTCGGAGCCAACAAGGTCAAGGTCTGCACCGACTGAACGGTAGGTGCTGATACAGTGGTAATGGTCTGAACCATTGAGCCCCTCGGTGCCGATATATAGAAGGCTGCAGGAGAAGATGGAGCCAAAATCACTAATGGAGCTGAAGGCCTCAGTGTCGAAGGTCTAGGCAACGAAAGCACTGGGGCTGACTGAGAGAGCTCCGGAGCCGAAACTTTAGCCATTTTAGGTTTTGGTTGGCGAGAGTCCCCAGCCAGGGACGAAGGCCTTAGTAGGAACATCCATTTTCTTATGGGCTCTAGGAGGGGTTGAGACCTCTGACCCGGAAATAGCCTCTGAAAAGGGAGATTTTAGAAGTCCCTTCAGTATCAGCTTGTTTTTCCTTTCCAACAAGGTTCTATTAGAAAAGTTCTCACAAATAGTACAGGGTGGGTCAACAGACAAATGCGAAGCTCCCAAACAATAACCACACAAAGAGTGTGCATCAGAAGTAGGCAGTTTGTGTCCACAATCAGAACACCGCTTAAACCCCGGACTACCTTTTTTATCTGCCATGACAGCAAATTAATTAATAGAAAAGTACTAATAATGGTACAAGAGAGTACCCGAAGGTATGAGAGAAAAAGGGAAAAATATTACCAACGATGGTAAAGAGAGAATACCTCACAGTAAAAGTAGTAAAGAAAAAGCAGATAAACCTGAAGAAATTAAGAATGCTATATGCGATAGGGTAAGAGACAATAAAATATGAACTTTTCTGACAGAAAATTAATCTGTAAAGCTATTAAACAATGATTGACTGTACACGACTGAATGGCAATGCGGCAAATGAAATCTGAAGTAACAGGGAGAGGGGAATTGTGGGTAAGAGTTTAGCTCGAGAGTTTGAAGCTGACGTGAGCTTGGAAAATGGCTGGCTCGGTTCCGAGCTCGGAACCAATACCCATGCATAAGGAATGAACGAGGATTAACAATATCAGATGTGAAGCTTTCCTCACATTCTATTTGCATTGCCATAGCAACAGTAAACAACTGCTGCAGTTTCTAAGGACTCTGTGAACCTGTGAAGTGCATTTAGCCTCACTGATTACAAATAATAAAAAAAGTAATATTTAGTTATTAAAATGAAAAACACCTAAGCAAGGTAAAATAAATACATAATAGGACTATTTGTAAATATTTTATGATTTATCCTCAATTAGGATTACATATTCCTGGAAACACAACTGAAATGTTCTCAAACTACATGTGCACTTAAATGTAGCTGCTTGATTAAAAAGTATTACTCAGTTTAACATGCTGATTTCACAAGCTGTCTGCACTGTAAAAGTTATATTTTATGTTACTTGAAATTGTCAGTCTCTAGTGCACATGAAAAGATACATATTACTTTTTGCAACATGTTATCTTTGGCGTTACATAACACTCTGTACAAACTAACTTGGTAACTAATTGCTATTCATTTAAACTATCAGTTTAAATATTAAATGTGCCTTTGAAATGCTATTGACTTTTTGACAAAATGTAATCTGAACTGTAAAATGAATGACTTGAAAGAAGTGATGTAATGCATAGATTTCAAAGACAGTTCTTGACACTACAGTAAAAGTAAAAATATATATTCACAAGGAAGTTTTGAAATGTTTTAGTCTTCCAGCTAAAATAGCTTACTGTCAACATTTTGCGATATCAGAAAGTTTGAAGAGCTAGGAAATTACTATTCTTTGTCTTTATAATGATTATTAGACAGATGTTAGACTCTGCTTTGTTTAATGAATTGTGACATGTTTATGAGGAAAAGTGGACTCAATTATTCACATTGGACTACACATTCCTGGAAACTCAACTGAAATGTCCCCAAATTACCTGTGAATTTAAATGAAACTGCCTGATTAATAAGCATAATTTACTTTAACAACCTGAATCCATAAGCTATCTGCTCTATATATGCTACATTATATATGTCACTTGCATATAACAGACTCTAGAGCACACGAAAAAATACATATTATTTTTGCAACATGCTATATTTGCACTAACCATACATTCTAAACTAACTCAATTGGCAACTGACAAGTTATTTATTTGAAACATCAGTCTAAATATTAATTGTGCCCTTGAAATATTGTTGCTGTTTTGATAAAACAAAACCTGAATTGAAAAAGGAATGATTTAAAGAAGTGAAGTATTGTACAGATTTCAGACAGCTATTGATACTACAATATAAGTAGAAATGTATACATGCAAGGAAAATTTGAATTGCTTTATACTTTTAGTTAAAATAGCCTATTGTTAACTTTTTGCTTTATCAGAAAATTTAAAGAGCTAGGCAATTATTTCTAATTTGTCTTTATAATGTTTACTAAAGTGATGTTAGTCACTGACTTGTTTAATGGATTGCGAGTCATATACAAGACGGACTACTGAATGTTATTTCTGTTTACCTATGTTTGCTGAATTTATTTTATTAAAACAAGGGAAAGAAAAGGAAGGGAAATCTCTGTTTTTGGTCAAGGGAGGAGAGGCTTAAGAGTATTCTAACTGCCCCGAGAATTCTCTAAGATGCTCTAAATACTATTTGATTAATACTTACCTAAGGTAAGTCTTGATTACCATATAGGTACCGTCACATTCATTCTAGACCTGATGTGATTACCCATTCTGGAAGCAGGAGGTGCCCTATGCAGGATGGGAATTGTAAGGGTGATCATAGTTCATTCTTAGACTCTGCTTTGTAAATCTATAAATATGTAAAAGCACTGCACACTAGAATGTAGGGCACCTCTACTCAGAGTCAGGATACCACTGATAAGCCATGCATTTTCATAAGTGTAAGTTGAAGTTGATGAGCTGAAGAGTGGGAAAGTAAAGGAAGACAGTACACCTACAGTAAATTCATATTTCATTGGTAATCACTCATTGTCTCCTGCAGAGTCCTTTTAGTCAAATTATTTTAGTAATAATCTATTTGTTGTTGGCTTATTTAGTGTATGCTCCTCTGTTGCATTTAATTTATCCAAAATTACATATCTGACATGTTGGGGATCTCTTAAGGGTAACTAAATATTGGATATTTTCTAAGTCAACATAATAATTGTTTACACTAGTAACATTCCATCCTGATATATAAAATACTATAGAACAACAATAGATCAATATAGAATTTCATATCTCTTTTAAGAAAATTCTCCATATAATAATTTAACATATAGATCTCATTTGATATTGTTGGTTAAAGGTATGAGTGATAATCCAATAGATCTATCTTTCTCTATTGGATTAGGAATGACTTTCATTCCATGTTTAATGGGAAATTCATATTTACTTGTATTTGATACTTTAGAATTAATGTTTTATAGAAGTACTTTTTAAAAGCCTGACCATAATTTTACCCTACTTGTATTTAAAGAAGAAAGAACATTAAATTACACTCCCAAGTTTATACACATAAACATAACATTCAGTCTTGTCAGAGAATATGGTATAACTACTATAATCAAAATAAAAAAAAGAAACAAAATGTTTCTTCCAACAATAACTTGAAATGGATTTAACATTCTTATCATTAAATACTAATGGCTTAAACAATGCAAATAAAAGATCAAATTTACTAAATTATTTAAATCTAAATAAGGCACAAGTAGTATTTCTCCAGGAAATGCATTTTAAGACTAATGGTAGCTTTTTTTGGAACCCTAAGGACTATACAGTCTTAGCTCAATCCTCGTATAGAACAAAGACAAAAGGAGTATCAATTCTCTGGAAGAAAAACATAATTACTCCAAAAGTAATTTATAAATATGAAGACAAAGAAGGTCTACTAGCATTTGTTATAATTAAATTTAATAACAGAATATGGACATTAGCTAATCTATATTGATTTCCAGGAATTGGAGCAGGAACGGTTAAAAAACCACATACATTTTATTCCCAACAATTATAAAGGAAATCTTATACTGGGAGGAGACTTTAATTGTACCTTAGAAGATTTTGAAACCACCAAGAAGTCTTTTTGCATAGCAACTATTGCAAAATCCTTAAAAAGATGGATTGATTCATTTCATTTAATAGACACTTTTAAAGTAAAAGATGATAAATCCTTATTATTTTTCCATAAAGACCATAGATTTGGAATACAAACCAGAATAGACAAATTATTCATAGTTCAAGATTTACAAACAAAAATCCTCAACTTCTCAATAGTTCCATGCCCCTTCTCAGATCATGACTCTCTGATAATGAAGCTCCAAATAGAGTTTAAAACTTTAACCTCTTAACTAGAATTCCATCATATATCACAAAAATTAAAGAATTCAGACCCTGGATGTTGTCAAAACTACATTTATTTCTTGAAATTAATAATACAACAGAAATCAATAGAGTCATGGTTTGGGACTCATTAAAAGCGTATTTATTTGGTAAGACCCTTAGCTGGTACAAAAACAAAGTTAGAGATTGGGAATCTGAATCATTAGACTTGCAAACCAGACTCTTGACAGCAAAATCTAAAAAAAATCAGAATTGTCCAGAAGTCAAAAAAGAAATAGAGGAATTAAATAAAAAATATAATGAAATTCTAACACACAAAACTTGTCTAGCCTTGGAAAAATTAAAAATAGACTCATTAGCCACCTCCCCCAGATATCTACATAACTTATCTACAAGAATTAAAATACAATCTAAAGCAAATAACATTAGTAGTATATATCATGAAAAGAAAGGGGAAAAAGTATCAGATATAGGAGACATCCTTGAAGCATTTCGGTTCCATTATATGGAGCACTTCAAAAAAAAAAAAAAAAAAAGATTTAGATACCAACCAAATAAACTTAGATACAATCCTTATCAATAAAAAATCTTCCCGAAAACTTAAAAATAGACCTACAAAAACCTATATCCTACAAAGAAATTGTTGACAAGATAAAAGAAAGTAAATCTAACAAAGCTCCAGGGATAGATGGTATAATTATGGAAATTTACAAACTCTTCCCTTCAGCAGTAATTCCCCTTTTTCATAAAACTTTGCTAGAAGTCCAATCAGAAGCAAAACTGCTACCCTCATGGAAATATTCTCTCATAACACCAATTCTAAAAGATAATAAACCATCAGACATTTGCACCTCATACATACCCATATCATTACAGAATAATGATTACAAAATATTCATGTCAATCCTAGCTAACAGAATGAAAATCTCACATTAAAAGACAATTAATAAGAATCAAACTGGATTTTTATTTAACAGGCACACACATGATAATATTAAAAGGATACTTAATAGATTATGTGAATAAAGAAGATAGAGAAACACTTGTAATCAGATTAGACATAGAAAAAGCCTTTGATTCCATCAACTGGGAATATCCATTTAAAACTTTAGCATTATTTGAATTTTCTCCTCCCTTCATCTTATTACTAAAAACATATATATTAATAACTTTGCCTACATTAAATTAGGTCCTTTCACCTCAGAATGTATCCATATAACAAAAGGTGCTAAACAAGAATGTCCCCTTTCTCCTATTTTATTTGCTTTGGCTATAGAAATACTTGCAGAAATAATACACAATAATCCAAGAATAAAAGGAATAGAAGTCTATGACCAGTACATATCTAAAATAATGCTTTTTGCTGATGATATTTTATTAACCCTATCAAACTCTAGAGAGTCATTAGGAGAGCTAGAAGAAGTAATGGAGAAATTTTATAAGATTTCAGGTCTACACTTTAATAGATCAAAATCAACATTTCTATTTTTAAATAAGAAAAAAGGACTGCAAGTTACAGATAAATCCATCATAGGAAAACAAGAACTTATGCTAAATTATTTAGGAATAGTGTTATGCAAAAATATAAATGAAACAATATTAATAAATTATAAAAACATTATTGAAACAATAAATATATATATAGAAAAGTGGAACAAAATTATATTAACTTTTGAAGACAGATTGCAATTAATAAAAATGGTCTTATTGTCAAAAATACTATATGTAGCATTAGCAATACAGTTAATTCCTGAAAGATGCATTCTTAAAGAAATAAACTCATGTTTAATAAAATTTTTATGGTATCCCAAAAAGAATAGAGTAGCTCTAACTCATCACATTAGACCCTGGAAACAAGGAGGATTGAACTTCCCAGAAATGGAAACATATAAAAGCAAATGTGCTTAAAACTGCAATAGACTGGATAAACCCAAATTATTTTGCCAACTGGAAAGAGTTAGCGATGGCTATATTAACACATGAATTTAATCTGTTAAAAAAAGTTTTAATAGTAGAAAAATCAAACAAACCCTGGTGCATACTATGCATAAGTATACAATATAATATAACAAAACCTTCTAAAACAACACTGATTAATCATTGCATTAATTCCTTTAGGAAACTTATCAATGCAAACATAGATCTAAAACTTTGGTTTGACCTTTTAACACCATTTACCATCACTAAGAACTCTCCTCACAAAATATAAAGGGAAGCAATAACCTCCAGGGAACAAAATAGATTCTTATGCTGGTTTCAATGTGTTAATAAATTAAATGTTTTAGATATACATATAATAAAATCTGCTTACAATATTCCAACCCAGGACTGGTTAACCTTACAAAGCATTCTAATGTGCACTCAAGATTTATGCAGCTTAATTAATAATTCCTCATTTAAAGATATTCCATATCTAATAAGTTTTCTGTATGAATTTATATATAATAGTTGTGAAAAGAAAAATTCCATTTCAAATCTATATAGAGTTAATAACATATAAAACAATTCTCAAACCATCATACTGGCAGTTCTTAACAAAAGGTCAGTCATTGCAGTTAACAAAAGAAATTAAAACTAACATCTTACTATCAGTTAATTACACCTCTAACACACAGTACTGGAAAATATTTAACTGAAAATACTTAGAGCATTTTTAACACCAGATAGAATTAAAAAGAAAAGTACTATTACAAATGGTTTTTGCTGGAGGTGTGAAAAGTCAAATAAAGCAGACTGGATTCATATTTTTATGAATGTAATAAAATTAAATCATATTGGAATGGAATCAATCATTTTTTTACAAGCTTTATTTAATGAATCCTTTACCTTAACTAAAGTATTGATTATACTAAATGTAAATGAAGGTCCCTACCTGAATAAGACAAATATGTATTTGTTATGGACAATACTTGCTATATCTAGGAAATGCGTAACCAGAAGATGGAATTCGAATACACCCCCGACCTTGGAAGAATTCTACACTTTACTGAAGACAGCTACATCAATGGAAATAAAAATCAAAGAACTACAAATCTATCCCAGGCCATTGGTAAATAATCCTTGGAAGAAAGTTATATCTTTGTTGGGCACTCTGCAATAATCAATATTGTATCTCTGATAACGGATCCATTAATTCTATATTTAATAACATACAGTGTATATAATTGAAAGTCAGGCTATAGTAAATAGTGTATATAGTTGTTTAAAATGATATTTAAAAATATTATGTAAATGTTATTTTAATTGAAAATAAAAAAAATATTTGAGGAAAAAAGGTTTCATGGTTTTGAACGTTCGATCATAGTGTGTCTAGTATGTCGTACTCGACATTATGATCATTCGTTTATTTAACATATACCCTTATGGAATATAGTTATGCAATGAAATCACAGTGGATAGCGTCTTATGTCCATACAGGAAAGATGTCCAGTATTTCCAGGACAGAAAAATCAGTCATTGTTTGCTATAGCCGAGTCTCTGGCACTGTTTAGAAAAGTGCCAGAAATGGAACCCTGCTCTCTTCTAGGATAGGAGGTCTGTTATTCAGGCAGTTAAGATTTCAAAATGGCCATCTCTCCAGTCACCATGAATTATATTCAATCCCAAATCATAGGCAATGCAGACAAAATGCCTTTCGTTTTTATGAGCACATGAGCACTGTAGATATAGTGTATGACTCTTAATGTAGTGTCTCTTCTTTAATTTACTTTAGTCAGTCAGTATCTCCAGTCCAAGACAAGGACAGCTATTCTGCCTAATATAACAGGCCAGGTGCTGCTCACATTGATTACCTGACTAACCCAATCTAAAGATGTAGCCATGACTTCTGCTGCTCTGTATGTATTCATAGTTTCCATTCAGTCTACACAGGATTTTTCTCTCTTAGATTGCCTTCTTTGAGACCTGCCTTCAGCACATCTGAAAGAAGGATTCCGCTCTTCAGGTAGGAACTCCAAAACTGTATACAAGACTGTGTGAATGAGGTCTGACTATTACCCTATGCAGGTAAGGATGACTAATGCCCTGTACAGATAAGGATCACCATCCCTATCCTCAGACTGAAGTTTCCTTGCTATAAAAAAGAAGTTCTATCTGTCTGTTATATAGTACCTGTGCACTGTGCAAAGGGAAACTTTTGTTATAGCAACCTCAAAATGTGTTTCCTTCTTTGTCTCAGACTTCTGAACTGGCCTCCTATATTCATACTTTATCTGGGGATGCCTGTGCTCTGATAGGTGACCTTGCAGTAATTAGCATTAGATTCTATATGTAACTTTTCTTAAGAACCTTCCAGATTGTGCCCCCTGAACATAGTCATGAGCTCTCGTTCCATCTAGCCATCTGCTATATCATTCCTTCCCAGACACCTGACTTTCCTACCTCATTTTTGGTACATAGCCATATGTTTTATTAAGTCCATGTACATAAACAACATCTTCAGTATGGCCTTAGCCTCTCTCATTGGTAATCTAAACAGTGTACTGGACCAGGTTTGTTCAGTATGAATGTCCTAACATGAAATGTATGTTTGCGACAGGCACTTCTTTTCCAGAAATGCCCCATCCTTTTTTCCTGAACTTTATGGACTTTTTTTAGTAATTTTGTACAATAGGCAGTCTTATCATCATACTCTACATAAGAGCAAAGACCATGCCAATAGATACATTTTGTTTGAGTCACTATGAATGCCCATTTCCAGATCTTTGATAAGGTAAACTTTTGCATCAACCAGAAGCCTAGCTTTGGATTAGCTTTATATCTGTCCTATACATCCCTGAATTCCCTTTACTGCTTTTGTATCCAATACCTCTTCTACAAGGCTGCTCCACTCCACCTTACTACCTGAATTAATAATTTTTAAACTATGTTCTTGTTTTTACACTAATCTTTTCAGGGTTGTTATTTGTGTGACTGCAAAATGATTCATAGATTTCTTGAAATGGGTCATCTGTTCATTCTTGCAGGTTTCTAACTTTTCAAAGTTTTGGCACTTAAAGTTAGTTAAATTAGTTAAAGTGCATGGGGGGATAGTCCCATGCAAGAAGGATGCGGGAGACTTTGTCTCTGCATTAAAAATTCTGGTGTGTTACCTCTTTAGTCAAATGAATACACATTGAGAAGTTGTTCATCACAGGCCGAAACTATATTCCTTTTATAGATCATTCTATAAACATGGACTTTGATTTCCACTAAGGTATTTAAGAATGTCTGTTCATGAAACCTAACTCATCTTGTGGGATCTGCTGAAGAGGTCTTGTAGGTGGAATGCAAAGACCTCCAGTAACTGACTCACACTTGAGTTAATAACATCGGCAATTCCTCTTTCCATTCCTCTTACTCCTCCTCTCCTTTAGTTTTCTTGACCATGCATTTTCTTTATTTTCCCACTTCTCTGTTTAACTAAGGGATTGTGTCCTCCCTTCCTTCCTTACTTTATACAGGCCAAATTGTATAACTGTCCATCTGCCTATTGGCCTGTGAATAAAGTATTCACCCTTACTACGTACTACTAATTGTTTACATTTACTGCTATACGCGAAATATCTATAGATGCTGAAGGGAATCATACATTTAAATGAAACACAAATGTTTGGCAAAGTGAAGGAACAGATGCCTTTGCTTTAAGATGTGATCCTAAGTTAAAAGGTGGGATTTGAATCACTGTGAAATCTAGTGTATTTACTCATTTTTTTGCACTGAGCATCTACTACACCAATAAAAAGTAATTTCTAGCTAGTGATAGCAACCAACAAATTCTATTTGAATTTTAGTATTTTAAGGTCATCAAGTAAAATCCCATGCCAATGTTCCTTCATACAGC
Organism: Protopterus annectens; assembly: GCF_019279795.1. Lineage (NCBI taxonomy): Eukaryota > Metazoa > Chordata > Ceratodontiformes > Protopteridae > Protopterus > Protopterus annectens. Next base: position 81,095,451 of record NC_056742.1, read on the forward strand.
TGATGAGTATTTATGTTTAGCTCTATTTATTTAGTTATTTATTGTCTTTTGTTTACTGAGAAAGTCCAACTGGGCAAAAATCCCATTTTCAACAGTGGCCCGGTGATAAAAGCTCCACATAAAATACATATTTACAGTGAACAATAAAAATTAAACATTTTAATTATTACTTTACTGGTTGTATTGAGACAAATAGTAAAAACATTTATCTTATACTTTAGAAGTTATATTATTTTACATAAGTTAAAGACAAATTAATATGTGATATCTGGAGTTACAAGAACAATGATAATGTATATAGGTTCAATATATGTTTGTTGACATTAGTAAGGCAGGATGTCACTAGAGCAGGAACAGAAACAGAGAAGGAGGAAGTGTATATGCAGAAATAATCAAGAAAGTCATAAGTAGAAAAATTTCAGATAGTAGAGTTGTTGAGATAACAGTAGATTGGTAAGATGACGAGATGGGTAAGGAGGGGCTAATAGTAGAAGAATGTTAAGGATATAGGTTAGTTGGAGGAGCAGGATGAAAAAGAAAGAGCCAGGGATAATAAATGTGAAAGAGTCATGGTTATTGACAGAATGATTGGCAATGGAAAAGAAACAGAAAGGTGGGTTTAGTTAGGATGGGAGCATGAGCTTAACCATGAGGAAGTTAGGTGTTGTTTTAGGTTGTGTTTGAAACATGTAGTAATGCTGGCTTGTTTTAGGGTAGGTATGATGGAGTTCCATTGCTTAGCAACATAGTTTGGATAAAGTGAGTTGCCTGCATTGTTATGAAACGCGGTCCTGATCTGGAGATATTTGTTCTATGAATGGAAATTCCTAGGAGGGAAGTAGTTTTGAGGATGTTTTATAGTGGTTGGCAGGTGCCAGGTTTGTGCATTATTTTGGAAGCATTAAGCAATTGGGAGTAAGTAAGGCAGTTTGAGCCGGTTTAAGTGCTTCACTGCCAGGCAGTGGTGTGGATGGTTTGGTAAAGTGGATGCAAACTTAGCTATTTTATTGTAGCAAGCCTCTAGTTTATTTTTTAAGGTGGTGTGAAGCTTAGTCACGATGGGTGCTGCATAGAGAAGTGAAGGGAGAAGATAAGATGTTGATAAAGAATTCCTAGAGTAGTCAGTGAGAAAGTGTTTTTTTTGTAGAAGAAGCCCAGCTTTTGGTGAGTTTTCTTGATTGCTTGAATGATGTGTTGATCATATTTCAAGTCATCAATAAAGACACCAAAAAGCTTTGCGTTTGGAAACTATTTCAGTTGAGGTATTATTTGATAATGTGATGTTGATGGACTGTTTCTTTGCTGACATAGAGTTAGTTTTTTTTAGCCTTTAAAAATTGTTGGGAGTCATCTAGCCAAGCCTCAACTTAGGAAAAGGAGTTCTAGGTCATCCTGTGGAGCAGCAATAGACTTGGTGCAGTGTATGAGCTTGGCATTGTCTGTGTATTGTACTATGGAGGCTTCTTTGGCAGCTTTGTAAAGATTAGTAGTGAATACATTGAATAGTAAAGGGCCTGAAATAAAACCCTGAGGTACACCAACAAAGACAGACAGTGAGGGGGAGAGCTCTCATTTCCATTTTATAGCCTAGTGTCTGTTGGTGAGATAGCTGTGGAACCATCAAAGGGATGAAAGGGAGAGTCCTAGGGAGACTAGTTCATGGGCAAAGGTGTTGGTCTGAAACTGTGTCAAATGCTTTGACATGTCTAAAAAGAAGGAGGATACTATGTGTGATGATGTGAGGTACTGCCATCTCTGCCAGGAGAGGTAGGGCAGTGGATGTGTTACATATGCCAGCATAGCAAGCTGAAGTTTTGTAAAGAATTATATGTCATTTGTATGTCAAACTGATTTGTACATATGCTTGTGTTGAAAGATGTATTTGTAAAGCTGCTTGTGTTAAAAATGTACCAACAGTGTGTTCTGCTGAACAGAAAAGAAATATACATGTATGTCAGACTGTACTATTGTAACTGATTAAATATATATATATATATTGTAGTAGAGGATACTAGAACAGAACAGGTTAGGCTCAGCCCAGCTAACTTTTAGAAAAATATCCTGAAATTAAATTACTTAATTTAGACCATAAAAATATTGTATCTCATAGTTCTGATTGCAGCCAGAGACAAAATGTCTGTGAAAACAAGGACTAGGAACCAGCTGTATTGTCCTTAGCAGTGCCAGTGAACTAACTGCTACCCTAGAAGGGTGGACATTTTGAAATGGTTTTATGGCTTCCAGATGGTATAACACATCTTAGCAAAGCTCTATCTGTGTGTATGGTAACATATATGTGCAAGATTTCAGTTTGGTTTCTAGTAAAAGGGACTAGTATGGGAACCAGAAGTCAGATGACCAGATGTATGTGTTATCATTCTGCAATCCAGCATTGAAATGATGTTTTGATACTAGATGAGACTAAAGTCTCAGGCAGTCTGTTTTTGAAACTTGACATAGAAGGATCACTCACTGACTTCATCTTGCCTTGCTTTAGTAAGTAACCAGGGAATAGGAATTATTTAGATCAGTCAGGAAAATATAGTGAGATTAGTTAAGTACTGTTTTTCTGTATCTATGTGAATCTATTCAGCTGTGTTATTTTACTATTTCCTGTGATTGAAACTCTGGTGTTTATTGTAAATGGATATTTAGTATTTTCATGTTCTTTTATTATTTATTATTAAATATATTTAAACTTTTCATTGTGGCTGGTATTTTAGAGAATACTTTAACATTTGAGAGTACTTCTATTTATTTGACAACACACTGGCCACTCCTGAAAGACTTACTGCATTAGTCAAACACTACAATTTGTATTAATATTAATTTTGCTCAGTATAATTGGGTACTCTTGTAAGAACCATAGAGTAGCTGGCTTTGTAGTGTCCTGGTGGCAGTATCTACCTTATAGTCTGGGCAGCGGGACATAGCTAGTAAATCTATGCCAGCCTTTCCCAGGTGTGTGTGTGTGTGTGTGTGTGTGTGTGTGTGTGTGTGTGTGTGTGTGTGTGTGTGTGTGTGTGTCTGTGAGAGAGAGAAAATCAAATCTCTAAGACTGTTGTGTCAGCTCCTTGGATCAGGGACACAGAGCACTGGTTTCACTGAGAGAGTGGTGGAGGACTTTGCCTGGGGAACTCAGCTGATGACTCAAATCTATAGCTGTGTCAGTGATGAGTTTTACTGGAGGCCTTGAGAAAAAGAGAGGGAAATCCAGAACCCAGACTGAGTGTGTTCTCTGTGTGCTCTTAAGGGAAATTGCACTTAGTTCAGAGAGCTGCATCTGGATATATTGTGTATAACTATCTTTGTTTCAAGTGAACATCCCTCACCAGTGTCAGTGGTGAGGATTCAGGCTCCTTGATTACTGGCCAAGACAGGGGATGTCACAATAGGTTGTTGTTGTTTCTATTAGAGTTTATGATTTTGGTAAAACTGAGCAGAGTAGTAGTGGTGCTGTAGTGAGGTGGGAAACCATGTTGAGTGCTGGAGGGGAGATTTTTACTGTGACAATGGAAAAGGAGTTGGGGATGAATGCATTCTTCTAATATTTTGGAGAGATTTATGGTAGAATGGCTATAGGCCAGCAATTGGAGAGGTCAGTGGATGCTCCCCCTTTATGTAGAAGTATGATGTGGGATTTTTCCCAGATGGCAGGGATGTAGCTTTCTGAAATTGATCAGTTTATGACTATAGATACAGGGTATGCTATAGCATCTGCAGCAATTCTGAGATATTCTGGTGGCAGGTTGTCAGCAGCTGGTGTGGATTTTTTTAGTTTTAGGACACATTTTTGGATAGAAGAGGTGGATACTGGTTGGAGGGAGAAATGTTTTTTTGAGGGTTTAGTACTGTTTGTAATAGTGAGGCTGGTGTGAGGTTTGTTGTTAAGTAGGGAGAGTAAAGAGTGTATGAAATGTGTACTGAATTGGATATCTATAGGATCTGAGTTGTTGGTAGTTGGTGAAGGTGCCATAGTTTGGCCTGGGTGTAATAGCCTTGTGATTGTGTTCCAAAAAAGCTTAGGGTTCTGTCAGTGTCTGTCTTAGAGCTTTGAAAAGTATTTAGTTTTATCTGATCTTTTTTGTTTTTGTTTTTTGTTTTGTTTTGTTTTGTTTTATTTAAAAGGTTTCCTAAGCTGACTAAAATATTGCAATTTTTGTGGTATTGTGTTTTGTCAGTAGACCATGCTTTCCAAGTTTTATCTCTGTTTCATGTGAGCTGACTGGTTTCTCTTGTGAGCCATGGGGTAGGATTTGATTCATTTTGGTCTGATGGGAGCTAGTTTGTTTACTATGTTAAGGAATGTGTTGTTAATGTGAGTTACAGTGTCATCTGAGTTTTTGACTTCATACTTGAAACCAATACTAAATTTGATTTGAGCAAGGATACAAGACACCACCCAATTCTTATCCATTACAGATGATAACCAATTAGAACCTGAGTGGTTACTTTGTACATTAGATGTCAAGGCTTTATACACCAATATACCACATTGGGCTGGACATGAGGCCCTCAAGTTTTGGTTAGATAGAGCCAAATTATATCCAGTTGGTTTCAATACGCTTTTGATTTGTATGGCGGAACATGTTTTGAATAAAAATGTTTTCTATTTTCAAGGTGAATGCTATTGGCAGTTGAAGGGTACTGCTATGGGAGCCTCTTTTGCTCCTATATATGCGGACTTATTTATGGGCTACATTGAGGAGCAACTCTTTTATGATCTAACACATAACATCTATCTTGAGGAGCTGGATATTTGGCAACATTATCTTGATGATTGTTGGTTAGTTTGGCGTTCCGATGAAGAATATTTGGCTGAATTTGTCTCACCAACCATAACAAATGGGGGCATTGAATTTTCAACTTATCACAAAAAAAATCAAAACTTTTTTTTGTGATAGTCATCAGGAAGGAAGATGGTGGTTCTTTACAAAGCAAAACATTTCGTAAATACCTGCAATACAATACTTTATTACATGCAACTAGTATGCACCCTAGCCACATCATCCGGAATATACCCAAATCCCAGTTCCTCAGGATACGCAGGATTTGTTCCGCAGAAAATGGCTTTGAAGAATCACACCAAGATCTAACCAACAGATTTAGAACCAGGGGATACAAGGAGCCTGACATTCAGTTGGCACATCACTTTGCAACCAATTCCACCAGAACTTCCCTTCTCAAATATTGTGACAGAAATAGGAATGCACAGGATGGAGGATTATGGTTTATTACTACCTATGGGCGTAACATCAATTTGATTAGAAATACCATGATGAAACATTGGAACATCCTCATTGCTAATGAGGATATTGCCTTCTTAGTCGGTAACACTTGTCAATATGGTTACCGTAGAGGGAGAACACTAAGTTCATTTTTTTCACATTATAAGAGGATGGGTTCAGGTTGCATTATACATCAACAACTTACGATGACTGGTGACAAACTTTGGGGCACTTATCAATGCGGCCATTGTTCATCATGTCCATTTATATTCACATCTAAACAATTTTCCAGTAAAAACACTGACAGGATTTTTAACATGAATTTTTTTGGCAACTGTAATAGTGATTGGGTGGTATATCTTGCGACTTGTACATGTGGTTCATTTTATGTGGGTCAGACATCACGGGCGTTGAGATTACGCATGTCAGAACATCGTAGTGACATTTGAACCAAAAGAGAAACCAATGCTCTGTTCAGGCACTACACACAACAACATACTGCTAGATTTCAATTTTGTATTGTAGATAGAATTTTGGGTGACAGATCCAACAAACAGGGATGGCATTCCATTCTCAACCAAAAAGAGAAATACTGGATTATCAAGCTAGGGGCACTATTATCTCCTGGTTTAAATGATCATTTATAACCAATTAATATATCCAATATTGAATGTATTATCATACTTATGTTTTATTACTATATTTGCTATTTGAATCTTCTATTTTTTACTTGTTATTTTTTCTAGTTTGTATTTTTCCTTCCAGTTTTTCTTTCAGGCAGTGTTATGGACATGCCTAAAATCCTTTGGAAGCACCTCATTGGTCTATGGACCTTATTTAAACCTGCATTTGTGCATCATTTCCTGTTTGTACTTTTCTTGTTCCACTGAGGAAAGCCATGTTAGGCTGAAACCGGTCTGGATTATTGAATTGTTCGATATGTATTAAAACACTTAAGTTTTACCTTAGTGTTGCTGTAGTTTTGTTGCTGATATATACTGAGTTTTGTGCTGGCATTTTTTCAGTTACTGATAGTTGGTGAAGATGCCATAGTTTGGCCTGGGTGTAATAGTCTTGTGATTGTGTTCCAAAAAAGCTTATGGTTCTGTTAGTGTCTGTCTTAGAGCTTTGAAAAGTATTTAGTTTTATCTGATCTTTTTTTGTTTTTGTTTTTTGTTTTGTTTTGTTTTGTTTTATTTAAAAGGTTTAAAAGGTTTCCTAAGCTGTCTAAAATATTGCAATTTTTGTGGTATTGTGTTTTGTCAGTAGACCATGCTTTCCAAGTTTTATCTCTGTTTAATGTGAGCTGACTGGTTTCTCTTGTGAGCCATGGGGTAGGATTTGATTCATTTTGGTCTGATGGGAGCTAGTTTGTTTACTATGTTAAGGAATGTGTTGTTAATGTGAGCTACAGTGTCATCTTGGTATAAGTATTTTAGAATATCCCAGTTGTATTTGTTGAGGTAGCTAATAAAGGTCTCAGTATTGAGGGGAGGAGACAGTATGCACATTATTACAGACTTTGTGTTTATGTGCATGATTACATTGTCTCACGGCAAAAGTCAATAGATGGTCTCTCATGGTGTCAGGTAGGCAGCTAGCAGTGCTAAGTTTGTTAAGGGTGGTGATGAGGATCAAGTCTAATGTATACTCCCTATTACTGCATGTGTCTATTCAAGATTCAGTACTGAGAATATGGGTAAAACCAAAGAGATTGATGGAGAGTGTGGGAGACTTGGAGCTGATAAGTAGGTAGTCTATATTAACATCATCTATGATGATGATTTCCTTGTTGATATTATGAGAGATCCAATATAGGATTTCTTCTAGTAATGGGATGTTGTTTCTGTGAGCTATAGAGATGGCAGTGATGCATATGCTCTTGTGTTTGTTGATTTGATAGAAAGAGATAATAATTTTAGCACTGGAAAAGTCAGGGTGAGAGAAGGGTAGGAAGTGAATATCAGTTTTTTTTGTATATTATAGTCATGCTACTGGCTTTGCTATGCTGTCTGTCATTTCTAATGATGTTGCAGCCTAGGGAGGAGGGAATTTCTGGGTCTTTAGTACCAGTTTTTAGCCTGTTTTTTGTGGCTATATCAGGAGTGTATGAGGCTATATCGGCATGTAACTGTGGTAGTTTATTGTAGCTGCTCCTAAGATTTAAGTTCATAAATAGTAGACTTTTATCTTGGTTGAGTGGAAAAGGCCTACTAGAGGTAGCTGAAGTGGTAGAGCTACAAGTGTAGAGAGGGTCCAGCATTAAGCTGTATATCACCAACAAGAGCAAGCATAGATAAGAGGTGTGTGTAGTAAAATATTTTCTTTTTATATTTAGGTTTTGCCTTTAAATTGTCTGTGTGTAGTGTGTGTTCTTCTTTTGTGTATTTGTAATTAAAGAAACTATGGCAGGTGATAGATTATAGACCAAGTGCTACAACAGACCAGAGGGTAATGATTTAGAATTATGGTATAGTATTCTGGAGGTGGAAGTAAGTTGGGTAATAATGTAGCATGATAAAATGTGGCACGGGCAAGAATAGACAGTAGAAGTAGAGATAGTAAGTGATAGGGCATCGCAATGTAGTTATAGTAGAGAAAAGTAGGATTGAAGAATTTAATAAGTGATGATCAGTAGAGTAAATTAAGGTATTGCTGTTTAAATTGTGGTGTGTAGGTGGAGTAGTAGAGGAAGAGAAAAAGTACAGTGAGGGGAGAAGGACCAAAAGAAAGGTAGTGTAATGTAATATAACTATGTATAAGATGGAAGAGCAAATAGGGTGGCTGTAACATGTATGATGGGTTGTAGACACTGAATGGGTGAGCTTAGAGAAGTATATATGTAGTTTAAGTGGGTGGAAATTGGGGGTAGGGTAGGAGAGCAAAGTGAACCTGAGCTAGGCAAGAGTGAACAGAGCAGGTTCCAGCCCACTAGGGTTACTTCATGGCCAAAAACAATCAATAGAGATGGCACCACTACAGTTTGCATATAAATAGCTAAGAGTGCTTACTAGTATAAATAAAAAGCATGTAAATCTCAAGACTATGTAGTATTAAAAGTAGCAGACTTAATAAGGGTAGAAAGACATCAATGTAATATAGCAAGCAGTTATCAGAGAAACTTCAGAGCACGGAAAAGGGAAAAGGCAAAGCAACACAGAACTGGCTAAGCAAACAAAAACAGTAATTGCAAAGGGTAATTAAAGTGCAGGTTACCAGCAAGAGCAGGCTGTAGCTCAATAATTAGAGAGGGGGGGGGATTAAAGGGCACTGAATGCTATTTTTGGCTCTAATCCTGAAAAACAGCCAAAAAGCAAACTGCTAAGTACTGGCCAAGCAGAAAAACAGCATTGAACTTGGTACCGTTTTACCTTTAACCTTGTCCTACACATTAAAAAAAAAATCCTGGAAAAAATCAAAATAATTTCTGGTGAATATACATTTGCACTTATCCAATAAGAGCCTATTATCTTACCATATAGTATTATCCAGCTACCAACATTACTACAAACAATTTTACCTATGACTCCACCTAAATTCTTCATAAGTATTTAACTATTTAATTTATTTATTTAAAATTGTTTAGTAGGGCAGAACACTGATCAAATAAAGACCAGTTAAAGGCTCAGCATGTAACAGCCATAATAGCTAGTCCTTTCTTATCCCCCAATCTTCCTGTAAAATCATCTTTCATCAGTTTCTTGTAGTAAAATAATGTGACCATGTCTTTTTAAGTTTACTAGGCATAATTTCTCATTTTAATAAGATTTAAAACCCACTATAGACAAAGAAATGAAAACAGATATTTCATATTATTTAACTTCTTGAAATATTTCTTTCTTGTATACTTCCACAGCATGAACAGGACACACCACTTTGAGTTTACAGATTTCTCTTTCAGTCACAAAGCCTATCCTCAGACCCCCCACCTCACCTGTAGTCCAATTGGCCTAATCAGTTATTCTCCATCCTCTGTTAGAAAAATAAAAAAAACAATAAAAAGTATGGTTTTAAATATTAGCATTCACCATGTCAGTTAAAATTTGATCATATAATTCTATATATACAGAGTACAAGACCGTTTACCATTAGCTAAAAATATAAAATTTACACTCTAAATAGAATGTGGTATACCTCTTAGCAAATCACTACAATAAACACATCTCTACTATAGGATTTTAGGATTTATAAAAGTAAACTAAGCATTCTTTTCTGAGAAGTCATTAAAGTGACAGCATGAGCAGTATTGCTTGTGCTAAATAGGCCATTCTCCCATGACATGCCCATTTGCGTTTCAGAGACATATTAGTTATGACGAGGTATGACCTCATTATCAGCTAATTTGCATCTCTGAATTACATTTACTACCATGATGTGCAGATTGTGGTAGTAAACTGCTGCTTATGTAGGTAATTGCAGTTCCCCCAACTTAATCTCACACACAAACACGTACGTATGTGGACACACACACACACACACACACACACACACACACACACACACACACACACACACACACACACACACACACACACCATAGTAACCATATTTGTCACCAATCTATCATCCCTCCCATTTTCCTGCCTCCCCCATAATAGTTGAAGTGCCATTATGGCAGTCTAGTGTAGCCTCCCATCATCTGATTCCCATACTGTGGTTGGTGCTGGTAAGGTTCTTGATTCATCCCTGGTGTCCAGTGGTCCCTCCCACCCCCTTGTGATATTGATACTATTATACCACTTCAATATATTTTATCCCTAGTGTCTAGTGGTTCCTCCCACCCCAATCCCCATTGTGACATCAGTGCCATTACGGCACTTTAATAGTAATCCCTGGTACCTAGTGTATTTTTCTACACCCCTATCCTTGTACCACAGCCACACTATATAGTTTAATATACCTTTTAGTTGAGTTCCTTACCAAGGCATGGTGGAGACAGCCATGCTGATCCACATTGCTGAATGATTTCTTGAATCACTTGGCCATGTGGATGCCTTCCTGAAGGTGTTTCCAGGGAGAGCACACATGGCAAATTAGCATATGCCTCTCCCCCAGAATGCCCCATTAGCAATCAATGTGGCCACAAGGCCAACCATTCATGGTGCTGCATATGTTCTTGGTAGATGACCATGCAGCGCCATTTTACAAGAGCTGCTGAATTAAGGAAAGGTATCATGATGTATACACTTAAGGTGCACATGTCACAATACCTCCTTGACCCCCCCCTTTATGTTTCATAGCAAGAATACTATTTTTTTATTTTAAATATTCAAGCAAAAACTCAAACATTAAGAAACTTTCCTCATAAATATATTTTACTTGAAAGTTAAGGAGTCTACTTCCCCTTTCAGAAATGCTAACTTGTCAAACAATTTAAGAAATGATTCTAAACTTACAGGTCACCATTTGGCAATTGTGTAAAATGAATACTCTAAAAATAAGGTGTAATCCTTATCAACAAAAATGGAATAGACATTTCTTCACTGTCATCATCATCTTCTTTCAGCTGTTCCCGTTAGGGGTCACCACAGTGGATAATCTGTTTCCATTTCTTCCTGTCCTCTGCATCTTGCTCTGTCACACCAACCACCTGATTGTCCTCAATCACCACATCCATAAACCTTATCTTAGGCCTTCTTCTTTTCCTGTTACCTGGTAGCTTCATCCTTAGCATCTTTTTCCCAATATACTCAGCATCCCTCCTCAACACATGTCCAAACCAACATAATCTTGCCTCTCTGGCTTTGTCTCCAAACCTTCCAACCTGGGCTGACCCTCTAATATACTTATTCCTAATCCTGTCCACCCTCATCACACCCAGTGCAAATCTTAACATCTTTAACTCTGCCACATCCAGCTCAAACTCCTGCCTTTTTGTCAATACCACTGCCTCCAACCCATATAACATAGCTGGTCTCACTACCCTCTTGTAGACCTTCCCTTTCACTCTTACTGGTACTCGTCTGTCACAAATCACTCCTGACACTCTTCTCCACCCACTCCATCCTGCCTGTACTCTCTTCTTCACCTCTCTTCCACACTCATCATTATTCTGAACTATTGATCCCAAGTATTTAAACTCACCCACCTTCGCCACCTCTACTCCTTGCATCCTCACCATTCCTCTATCCTCCCTCTCATTCACACACATATATTCTGTCTTAGTCCTATTGACCTTCATTCCTCTTCTCTCTAGAGTATATCTCCATCTCTCCAGGGTCGTCTCCACCTGTTCCCTACTCTCACTACAGATCACAATGTCATCTGCAAACAAAATAGTCCACAGGGACTCCTGTCTGATCTCGTCTGTCAACCTGTCCATCACCATTTCAAATAAGAAAGGGCTCAGAGCTGGTCCTTGATGTAATCCCACCTCCACCTTAAATGCATCCGTCACTCCCACCGCAGACCTCATCGCTGTCACATTACCTTCGCACATATCCTGTACCACTCTTGCATACTTCTCTGACATTCCCGACTTCCTCATACAATACCACAACTCCTCTCTAGGCACGCTGTCATATGCTTTCTCTAAGTCTAGAAAAACACAATGCAACTCCTTCTGACCTTCTCTGTACTTCTCCATCAGCACACTCAGAGCAAACATCACATCTGTAGTGCTCTTTCCTGGCATGAAACCGTACTGCTGATCACTAATCATCACATCCCTTCTTAACCTAGCTTCCAATACCCTTTCCCATAGCTTCATGCTGTGACTGATCAATTTAATCCCTCTGTAGTTACTACAGCTCTGCACATCACCCTTATTCTTAAAAATCTGTACCAAAACACTTCTTCTCCATTCCTCAGGCATCCTCTCACTTTCCAAGATTTCATTAAACAATCTGGTTAAAAACTCCACTGCCATTTCACCTAAACACCTCCATGCTTCCACAGGTATTTTATAAAAGTGCTGTAAAAGCTTTCTGTGTGTTTCATAACAGTAATACTAAACAGTATCCATAATAACATCTAAACATTCAGTATTATAACAACATTTAAATATTTAGTATCATAAGCCATAGGCAGTGCATAAAGAAGGTTTTCTCATAGATAAAATGATACATGAAAATAACTAGTCTACTCTTTAAGAAATGTTTACTTGCTAAATGAAGTAAGACATGCATGCTTTTTCTCTTTAAATAAATACTTCTGTTTACAGGACACTGAAAAATGAAATCAAAATAAATACTGTTTAACGCTAAAAAATTTAAATAGTTTTTTAAACTTAAAGCTGACTGAGTGAGACATGTTTTATTTCTAATTTGTTTGTTTGTGTCTTTCGGCTTTTCCCGGTTAGGGGTCGCCACAGCGGAACTCCGGTCCGCTAATGATTGGCAGTAGAGTTTTACGTGCTGGCTTGCCAGGCCTAACGCACAACCTTCTATGAAGGAACGTCCATTCACGCATGTCACCACACAGAAGATGCTCTAACTGAGAATCGAACGGACAACGTCTAACTGTGAGGCGACAACGCTACCGCAGCACCATCACCGCAGTACACGTTTTATTTCTAATAAATTGCTTAAATATTAAACATCATTAAAATAAGGTGATTTACATTAATCTCAAGTTATAAGCTTCCAATTGCCTATGGAATGGTGTGCAATCAAAGTCACATGACAATAGGTTTTACTTTCAGTTTACACAGTTGTAACCAACACTAGGATATAGCAAAATGTCATCAAGATCAAATATCTAGATCCTCAAGTTGCCATATTACAGGTCATCAAGGTACAAAATGCTGATGACATTTTTATAAGGGATATCCCTGTCAATGCAGTTTCTATGTGCACAGCAACAGTGATTCCTTTGATTTGGATGTTGCCTTCATTTGCTGTGTTTTTTTTTTTTTTGCAAGTATGGAGTTGGCTTATATAAGTGTGAGGGGTTGCCCTCCACACGAAGGTACCCAAGGGGGGGGGGGGTTACTCCTGTAAAACAAATGCTCACAGTTTGAGTTTTCTCCCTTGTAATGTTAGGGGCATTGATGTTTAGCAATGTGGTTCATGGGCTTGACATTTTACAATGGAACCCAATGTTAGTTTCCAGCTCGAGATTTGTCTCAGTGGAACATCACATTTCTCAGAAAATGCCTGCAGCTGCTAACAAACTCATTTAGAATACTAATCATTTTGTGAAGAAAATGACTTTATTAATAAATAGAGCAGAAAAATGTTAACAGACTCTAGAACAGCTTTGAATAATTTACCTGTAAAGTATTGTTTCCAGCAGAAACATTCAGAAGATTTGGCTAATACTTAGATAATTAATCCCATACATGAGACTTTAAAATTATTTAAAGATGATTAAATTCCCTATTAAATACACACACACACACACACACACACACACACACACACACACACACACACACACACACACACACATATAAAAACTCTTTTTCTTAAAGGGGCAAAAACATAAAAATGAACTCATCCAGAACAATATTCTTGTTCTAAGAGGAAATAAATATAATAGTCCCATAGGCAATCTTATATTTCTATCATATATAAACTGGAACCATCTTATCTTAGCATAATATTTTTTAAGCAAACACTGAGTATTGACAGTTTCTTTTCTGTTTTACGCATTTGTTATTTCTTTCTCTTGTTTCATTGTAATTACTATCAAGTTCTGGCAAGCCATCTGGTGTCTGGCAATATTCATCAAAATAATCTTAAGGAGAGGGATATTTCTTTCCATTGTGAGTTCTCCTTTGTTTACAGTCCTTATTTATTTTTTTTGCTACCAAAGTAATTAAGTTGAGGATCTCAGTTTTATATGTCTCCTTGTTTTTTTTTTTTTTTCAGTTCAGGTTTTGGCTTCTAAGATCTTTCTGTTTGTGAAACATTATTACTTTGAAGATGTTTCTTGTAAAGCCCAGGTTACAGAATCAAATTGTTTCTAGCAGAATTGCTTGTTGCATTACAAGAGATTAATTTAAAGACTGCTGTAGAGCTGCAGAGTTAACAGTGGCTAGAAAGCTTGGGCAGCACTATGGGGATCTCACCAGAGAAGGCTGCATGCAAATACAGCAGTCTGGTAGTTAGTGTAAATTAGTCATGTGCACTTCCTTGAACTTTTTGCCAGAATCAAAATGGCACAGCAGAGCAATTCAAATATAAGCCCTACTGTGCCTTTCGGAAAGTATAAAAATAAAAATGTACACTGTATTTTGATGGTCTTCACCAGCTGATGTGTACAGCAGGGACAGGTTTGTTAGTATCACTGCAGGTAAGTTCTGTAAAGCTATGAGTTTGTGTGTGTGTGTGTGTGTGTGTGTGTGTGTGTGTGTGTGTGTGTGTGTGTGTGTGTGTTTATGTAATGGCATGCTTGGAGGTGTGTGTGTGTGTGTGTGTGTGTGTGTGTGTGTGTGTGTGTGTGTGTGTGTGTGTGTGTGTGTGTGTGTGTGTGTGTGTGTGTGTATGCATGTACCTGTGCAACAGCATTGTGCAGTTACTTCTAACTGTGCTATGTTTACTTCAGAGATATGATAATGAGCCAGTAATGAGATTTTGACTTTTTATAGGTTCTAAGGTGTATTTCTGTTTTTCCCTTCTTTGAAAGCTGACATATTCATTCATGTATCCTATCCCTGTTTTCCCTAGTTAATCTCCCAATTTGCCTCATGGAGAATGTTTTTTTTTATAGATTTGCTGTGCACACAATTTATAATGGACTATATACACCTTAGGATAGACTGGACAATGTGACCCTGCAATGAATCATATACTGTTCAGGATAGATCACTTAGCCAGTGAATTCCAAGTGGTTACTTTGATGATGTGAGGTAATGCCAGCATAGCTAGCTGAAGTTTTGTAAAGAATTATATGTCATTTGTATATCAAACTGATTTATAAATCTGCTTGTGTTAAAAATGTACCAACAATGGGCCCTGCTGGACAGAAAAGAAATACACCTGTATGTCAGACTGTATTGTAACAGATGAAATGAACACATTGTAACAGAGGATACTAGAAGAAAAGAGGTTAATCTCAGTCCAGCTAACTTTGAAAATATTCTTAAATTAAATTTGGTTTAGACCATAAAGATTGTATCTCACAGTTGTGATTGCAGCCAGAGAGAAAATGTCTGTGAAAACCAGGACTAGAAATCCTACTGTATTGTGCTTAGGGGTGAAGTAATTGCTACCTTGGAAGGATGGAAGTTTTTGAAATGGTTTTATAGTTTCCAGATGCTGTAACACATCTTAGCAAAGCTCTATGTGCAAAGATCCTGACACAAATTTCTAGTAAAGGGGGTAATGTGGGAACCAGAGTCCGATGGCTAGATGTGATATTATTCTATAGCCAGCACTGAAATGATATTTAGATATTAGTGAGAGATGACACTCAGCCCTCAACAGTCTGTTTCTGAAACCTGTTGAAGAAGGACCACTCACCCATATCATCTTGCCTTGGTCTAGTAAATGAACTATGGGACAGTAATTCTTTAGATCAGTCAGGAAAATACAGTGAGATTAGTTAAGTTTTGTTTTTCTGTATCTGTGTGAACCTTTCCATCTTCTTATTTTTAATATTTCTTGTGATTGAAACTAGTGTTTATTGTAAATAGATATTTAGTATTTCATGTTCTTTTATTATTTATTATTAAATATGTAAAACTTTTCATTGTAGCTTATTTTTAGAGAATATTTTAACTTTTGAGAGTACTTACATTTATTTGGTGACACTGTGGCCACTCCTGAAAGCCTTGCTGTTTTGTCACAATTACCATTGGTGTGAGTATTGGTATTAATTTCACTCAGTAATTGGGTACCCTGGTAAGAACCTTAAAGTAGGTGGCTGGTGATAGTGAGTCTACCTTATAGTCTGTGCAGAGGGGGGCATACCTGGTAAATCTGTGCCAGCCTTTCCCAGGTGTGTATGTGTGCGTGTGTGTGTGTGTGTGTGTGTGTGTGTGTGTGTGTGTGTGTGTGTGTGTGTGTGTGTGAAAATCAAATATGAAAGAGTGTGTGTGTGAGATACTTGGAACAAGGACATAGATCACTGGTTTCTGCAGAGAGAAAGGTTGAGTATTATTTGGGGCCTGGAGAGGAAAACCCATCCCCAGGACTGAGTGTGCTCCCTGTGTGCTTGTAAGGGAAATTGTGCTTGGTGCAGAGAGCTGCATCTGAAAATACTATGTGTATCTATTTTTGGGGTCTATATTAGTTCGCCAAAATCTAACACCTGTGAACACCTATTCATCGACCCCTAATCAGCAAAAGTAGCTTCAGCAATTTGCTGAATTTACTAAGGGCAAAGACATAGTTGGCCAACTACAGAACTTTGCCATTTTCTCCACTGTAGTGTGATCTTAGAGTTGGTATATATAGTTGTCAGGGCATAGGGATGAGGCCCCCCACATCGGGGGGGGGGTATGGAGGCAAAGGCCACCACTTGGGTGGGTTCAATTCCCATAGATGTTGGTCCATTGTGCTGTGGGCAAGTATTTCCTTGCCCTTGGTAAATTCAGCAAATCACTGAAATGATTGTTGTTGATTAGGGGTCAATGAATAGGTGTTCGCCGGAGTTAGATTTTGGCGAACTAATATAGACCCTATTTTTGCTCCAAGTGAACATCCCTCACCTGTGTCAGTGCTGAGTATTCTTCATTACTGGACCAGGGAAGGGACATTATAGTTACCATCCTATTTTCTAGTCTAGCAGTAAAGTAAAACTGCAACACTTGGCAACATTGCCATACTTATGCCTACCCCCCCTCCACTAATAGGTCAATGTTTCTTCCTTTAATTTCTCCAAGTCTTTTGGATTTCTAATACCATGATGGCCATGGACTACATTCCTAAGTCAAAGTATGATTAAAGTTCATGAAATTAGTATTGTTTCAATCTTCAAAGTTAGCTAAAAGTACTCCTTGCAGCACCTTCAGTGTACCCAGAATTGACTCCTGCAATTTATACAGAGTTACATGTATCAGTAGCATATCTGAATACAACTGTAATTTAATTTTATAAGACCAATTACTCCTACAACTATTGGAACTGTCTGGGTATCCTTCTTCCACATTCTCTTATTTCTGCTTACAGTTCTTGATATTTTATTACTTTCTGTCTCTCTGTATGTGAGACACTGTAATCACTAGTCATGGCAATTTTAGTGATCACTGCTACTTTTGTCTTTTTATCATGGACTACTGTATCTGTTTTTCTCACATCTATTTTTTGAATTTCTGGTAACAGGTAATTCCATGTGATATAACCTTCACCATTCTCTAGAATGCTTTGTGGTTCATATTTCCAATGCTTTCAGCTACTTCTATATTGTTGCATTTGCACAGTCCCCAATGCAATGATGCCACATTATTCTGCCTTTCAGTCCTCTTCATGAGAGTATCACACCCAGCAACAAGATGTGTGACTGTTTCCATTTCTTTTTTTTTTACAAACCTACAGTTGTCTGTTTCTTCTGCATCTTCAATGAACTTTGTAAAGCAACATGTATGTAGTCCACTATCCTGTTCTGCCATTATCAACCTTTCATCCTTTGGTTTAGCTCACCTCTCCTTAACCATCTCTGTATTAAATCCTGATCAGCATTACGTTTTTTCCAGGAGATATCTATACTTGCCACTATATTTATGTTTTTTTCCACATTTCTTTCCTTCTCATCTGATTCTCCTTCTTATATTCTTTCTTTTGTTTTTTTTTTTTTGGTACCTTCAGCTGCTGTTTGAATTTTGTCTACTTTGGTTTGATTTTCATTCCCGGTTGCCACCTGAATGCTTCTACTAAACTAAGCAGAGGGGTCACCTTAGACGACTTCTCCTTATGTTGTGAAGTTTTCACTATATTTGAATCTGATGAGGTCAGCAGATATGTATACAGACCCATGATTGCAGATCTGTATAGGTAATCAATTTTAAGGAGGCCCATACCTCCTTCAGAGCATGGAATATATGATCTTAGTATACACTGATTTTTATATATCATTTGATAAGCATGAAGCTTTTTTTTTTTTGTTTGTTTTTCTGTCCAAGTAATACAAAATCTTTTCGGGACAGTCAATCACACCAAAACTGTAAGTTAAAATAGGAAGAGTAAATTGGTTAATAGCTTGTACTTTAATCCTAGATGTCAAGGCTATTTTCAGTATTAGTTTTAGTACTCTGAAATATTCCTTACTGAGTTTTATTTGCATTTGTTCATGTTTTATTGCCAGTCCTGCATCAATTCCCAAATATTTATGCACTCCTTGCACAAGTTGATATTTTCTTTGTACTGCAACTTTCCTGCTTTAAATGTTGCCTTTGCACACTTATAAAGGCCAAATATCATTATTATATTGTCTGAGAAAGTTGTATCCATTTACAGCTGTGCTTTCAACTCCTCATCTGATGAACTATACAGTTTAAAGTCATCCAAAAAAAGTAGGTAAAAAATCTTCAAGCAAGTTTTTTTTTTTCTGGGAGCCAAGCTGTAACCAAGACCTAATCTGTTAAGTAAACAGCTTGAGGGGTTAAGGGTAAGACAAGGCAACAGTGGTGACAAGGAATCACCCTGTAATAGCCCCCTTTTTAAGCCACCATCTTTTTGAACTATTACCATTGGCCAGACATTATAGATCAATATGCACCAAAATAAGCAGATATAAGAACAGATTTTTTTTTCTCCACAGGCCATCAAGTTCATAAGTGGTTAACTCAGCTTATTAGGCTGAGATATTATTTTTCCAAGCCTCTGGGGATTCTGCGGTATTGTTTACATATTGTTATTACTCATTTCTTTCAGAGTTTCAGTATTTCTTGCACTGAGTTGCACTTTGCACCTTGTATGTAAATGTATATTTATATTTACGTTTTTGTCTTGTTCTTAATAAAGAAATGTATGTAATTTCTTTTGTTCATAACAGTTATATATATATGTTGTTTATGTAATTCATACTTGTAGAGTTATTGAAACAGAGGTCAAATTCCTTGTATGTGTGCATACTTGGCCAATAAATATGATTCTGATTCTGATTCTTTGAATTTTTATCTTTGGGATAATAATTTGCCCTTTGTCATGACTTAATTGCAAAGTGGTTTGCCACTGTTTTGTGGTCACTGTAATGTAATTGATCAATGTAGATGCATCTTATACACCTGTAAGCCCTCCTTAATTCATGAATGTGGGATACTGTCATATGCTTTTTTGCTTTCTATCCATGCTATAATTAGATTTGTTTCCTTTTTACTATTCTCCTTTATGGCTTTATTTAGCAACAAATGATCATTTGTTCCATATAACTTTCCTTCGTTACCTGTTTGTTCTATTGCCATGATTGAAGTTTCTTCTAAATGACTATACACTGTGTCTGCATCAGTTCAAGTATGTAGTTTGTACATAGTTCATAGTTAAATTTATAGTTTTAGGTTGGCTTGCAGGTTGGGTTTAAGGAAGAGTATCTTTTTACTGTTGTTAACCAGATTGGTGTCTGTTCAGGATGTGCACATAAGTAGTTATTACTCAAGACTCAATCTTTGTGTAAAGATGTTGGTACCTTTAGCCAAAAGTTAAGTACTGCATATGGGTCTGGGGTTTTCCATTTAGGAGCTTTTTCTTAATTTTATTTCAATTTTGCTGGATTTTATTTCATCCTTTTTCCTATCCTGTACATTTGAACTCCTTAAATGTCTGCACCTGAATGTTTCAAAAGTGACTTCTGTTACAGAAGGTGCTATACCAGCTCTGCCGCTTTCAAAGAGTGCTTTAAGGTTAAACTATCTCTTAAAAGTGAAGGCTGGCCTTTCACCTAAAATGTTCAACAATTCCGAGTCCCTAAGATAATCTTCCAATTTTTTTGGATGGTTCTCTTAATAAGCCACATTTCATTTCAAATAAGAATGGGGAAGCAAGTTTGTAGGAGCTCCAAAAAGCCTCTTGTACACTAACCAGATATTGACTGATTGGTGATGTCAGGTATTGCCCATACAAATTAGGTCATACCTTAGATGTTCTGAGTCCCAAAACTTCACTTTCTATGGTTGTCAACCAGTCTGGATCTTACCCTCAGTCTATAAATAAGCTTTTAGCTTACAAAGTCCAAGCACAAAAGTAAATCTGTTCAGTAGTCAGTCTGCTTAATCTGATCATTTGTCCCTTAACCACCCCTCTTTTCATGTGTGTTGGGGTGTAGGCTGTCTCTGTGAAGATACTGGTTTACAAAACTCTCCTTTCTGAAAACTTTGCTGACAAATGAACCAAATTCCTTACTAAAGGTTAAATTGATGTCAAGAAAATTCAGACTGTCACCAAAGCTTCTCATAGTAAAGTGTAGAAACTTAGGGCTGTCATTCAGATGATCAACATAAGATTGAAATTCTTCTAGATTTCCACCCCACAGAAAAAACAACACTTATTTGGCTAAGGGGTGCTCCTTCAGAAATGTTTCCTCCCACCTGGCCATAACCAAATTGGTGAGAATTGGAGCAACTCTAGCTCCCATGACCACTCCAGATGTCTGTTTAAAAAACTTGTCTAAAAAACTAAAATAGTTGTTGTTTAAGACTAAGTTCATAAGGGACCAAACAGTATTTATTTTATTGTTGTAAAAAAAAAAAAAAAGGAAAGTGCTAATTTCCTCTCCAGATCCTTGCCTTGGTTGTGTTTCATTTTACTGGGTTTTTGGTTTGTCTGTCTTCAATTCCTCTTTGATTTCCTTGTTTCACAGTTTTTTACAATTTTTTTTTTGGATCATTAATGAATTGCTTATTTTATGTTTTTCCTTTATAATTATCTACATATCTTCTAAGTTTTTCTGCCTGTACTGATCTCTTTAATTTATTATTTACAAGAGTATATGATAGATCCTGGTCTGTTTTGATACTGTGCATTGCTTTTATCACATCTATCTTTCTAAGTATTTTAGTTGATCTGTTCCCTCTTCAATATTCTTATAACAGTAAACTTCTTGTCTCAATCGCTTTATAGTTTTTTTTTATTCATTGCTTCCATGATAGCATTTTATTTTGTCCCTTCCCTTCCCTTATTACTCTGCATTGTTGTGGTAAGTCTTTATCTGTTATTGGTTTAGATGCACAGTAATATATCCTATTTATTTCTGTTAAATCACATTGGATTTCTTTTAACAGTCTTGATTACTGTGTTCATCTGTTTTTATCAGGCTTCTAACATCTTGGGTCTTATTTACTTTTTGTAATCTATTTCTTTCATCAATTTTAATATGTCCATCCATCTCTATTAAATGAAACAACTCTCCCCCCTTAGATAATTTTCTTCTAAACTGAGGGCACATTCTTTGCTATCTGATTCCTGTGGGCATTCTACAGAAAGTTCTAGAACATCTTCCTGTGACATATCCTCTTCACCTGCATCCTGCATCATCCATTGCTCCTTCATATGAGAACTCATTGGCCCATCACTCCATAACATTTCCTAAGGCAGAGTTGCCAGTGCTTCCTGCTCCTTCCCTTGCTGTGCAACTCCAGCTGAACTTCTGTACAAGTTTCCTACTAAAGGCTCCACAGCATCATCATGTAGTAAGTGATGCTTTCTATTCCACCTGTCTCTCCTTAATTTGGTGACTCATTATTCTGTCATGCTGTGACATTACCTGAGTTGGATTTGTACACAAAACACTTCACTTTGCAGATAATCGATAACTTCAATTTCTATTTCATTAATTTCTCCATTACTAATCCTCTTTTCTTCTTTCATCTTTCTTTTGGGTTTTTTTTTTTAATTGTGAAATTTTATCTGGGTGCCTTTGCCTATATTTTTCTTCCAATATCTTTGGAGCTGCTTTTACATACTGATTAGTTTGGCTTTCTCCATTGCATAAATATTGTACTATATCAGAACTTGTTTACTTTACCATGTCAATATTTCTTTTTTATACCTTTCAAAAATCTCTGGGTTTTGTTCTTTATATTTTTGTACTTCCTCTGACACTTCTTTTTCCAGGCAGACCAAAGTTTCTTTCTCTATGCAATGTGTTTCATGGATTTGTTGTGTGAGGGACAGCCTTTATTGGAACCTTGCTAGCTGAATTTGTTGGAGTCTTATTTGAAGCTGTTGCTTTTGTGTTGGTACATGAATAAATGAATCTTCATGGGTTCTGTTTAAGCAGCTTTATTACATACAAACACATTACTACTGTTGACAATTGACTCTAGCTTAAGTAACTTATATACAATTAATGACTACGATCATGCATGCTTACTCCTTAACTGCTTCTACAAAATGGCAGTAAGGTTGTCCACTTGTGCAGGTTATATATGTGCACGTACAGCTTTGCAGGCTTCTTAAAGATACAAGCACACTTTCGTTACACTCTGATCTACATCCTCCCTCTTTGAGAAATAGACCATACAATTGTTATGAGACTGTTTAGCATGCAGAAATCACAGGTAATCCATAGACATGCATTATACAATATTAAACATATTGGTATGCACAATCAGTTCCACATTGCTGCATATTTCACACTTGGTTTAGGTATCCATCCATATCGTGTGACATAAAATTAGGAATTTGATTTAGCAACTGGGACAGTTTCTGCAAAATGGTTGACCTTTGGAATGTTCACATCACTTTCTGGAATAGAATCAGTCTTTTGAACACATTCTGGTCTGGTAACAGTGCCTGACTCAGTCTTTGGTTGAGAGTTTACATCACAGATACAATGTTGTGATTGTAAAGATGGTGATGGTTCTGGTACAGGAAGAGGATGTTTCCAATTCCTCTTATAAGAGTCAACCAAAACGAAGTAGTGTCGATTGTTCCACTCATATCAGTTGCTATAGTAGACTAAGGTAATTCAGGAATTGGACTTAGCTGAAGTGTTTCTCTTTGCAAATGCAATCTGGTACTATTGCATACTGAACAAGTAGAAGGAAGTCTATCAATGTATTTTGATAATGAAAGCCAAAATACTAATTCTTGTGCTCTTCTCTTAGTGAATATAGTTCCTGGGTGACCACGATGTAAAATCTGGATGTATTCTTGTTGTAAGGAAACAGGAAGAACAATTTTAGGACTTTTGAAAATAATGCCCTCTTCCATCACAATTCATCTCTGTAGGGAAAATATGCTTGCACTTCACATGATACACTAGATTGCTTTGATGGACATCCAGCATTAATATAATGATTGAGCTTCTGTGAAATTGGATCAGTCTAAGTGTGATATCTTAACTCGTCAAGTCTAGTGGTGGAAAAATTATGCACTGACATCACTTCAATGTCAAAAGTTTCTGCATCAAGCTATTCTGTTGTAAGCCTAGAAGATCTGGATAGGGTATCAGCCAAATAAAGCAATTTACCTTTAGTGTAGACTAATTTGAAATTGTAACTTTGCAATCTGAGCATCATTCTTTGTAATCTCACTGGAGCGGAATGCATAGGTTTCTTTAGAATAGTAACTAAAGGTTGATATCAGTTTCAATTTTAATAGCTCAACCATAAATTTAATCCTGAAACTTGGAACATGCAAATGCTATTGCCAACAGTTCTTTCTCCATTTGAGCATATTGCAACTTAGTTTGCATTAGTGTCCTAGATGCATAGGCTACTGTCTGCCCTCTTGAAGTATAACTACACCTAAACCAAATTTTGAAACATCGCAAGAAAGAATAACTGGTTTGTTCACATCATAACAACAGAAGGAGGAAACTCCTGCAAATGGAAAATGATGACCCATCGGCAGAATCCTTTACAAGTGCATTCTATGAACTCCTTCAAGAATGCATGGACCGAGCCATCCCAAGTAAAACCAAGACCAACTTCTCAAAAAAGAAGAAGCCAGTCTGGTGGACCCCAGCCATAAATAAACTTTACAACAGAAGGAGGAAACTCCTGCAAGATAGAACAAAATCCCAAAATAAGAAGGCATCTCTGATTCACATCAGTAAAAAACTGCGCTCCCTCATTAAATCATCCAAGGCCAACTTGGAAAGAAAAATAGCCAATGACTCTAAGGATAACCACAAGGCCTTCTTTAACTATGTCAAGAGTCTAGGGGCAAACTCTCAGATATGCTCCGAGCCAGTGCATAATGGCCATAAATACACTGAACCAACCGACATTGCCAACATCCTGGCTGACAAGTTCAGTGAAAACTTCACCCCCCCCTCCACCAAAGGGGCTGGCACCCATCCCAGACGAATGTGGCACTCCAGATATCTCAGACACACAAGTAAAGACAGCCCAGCCCATGCAAAGGCCAAAAACCCAGCATCAATGGGACCAGATGCTATCCCAGGTTGTGTCTTACACGAGCTTCAAAATGAACTAACCCCCCATCTCAAATCACTATTCAAACTCAGCCTCTCTACAGGCTATGTACCCAAAGAATGGCATACAGCAACAGTCATACCACTCCACAAAGGTGGTGCCACAACTGACCCAGGGAACTATCACCCTATAAGCTTGACTAGCTTGGTCTGCAAAGCCATGGAACGCATTATCATGGAGCTCATTAACAGGGACATTGGGAACCTCCAGACACTGGATCCCACCCAGTTCGGCTTTGTTAAAGGCAGATCTTGCCTCCTGAACTTGGTCGACTTCTTCAAAGCAGTCACCAAGGCCATAGATGAAGGGAAGGTGGTCCACACAGCATATCTGTACCTCGCTAAGGCGTTCAACACCATCCCACACTCAGGAATCATAGACAAACTCACCAGCTTAAATATCAACCCCCATGTCACGAGATGGGTTGCCATTTGGCTCTCAGACAGAACCCACATGGTAAGAGTGGCAGGCGCCATGTCTGACTCTAAACCAGTCACAAGTGGAGTCCCACAGGGCTCAGTCCTGGGACCCCTCCTGTTCGGTATATATTTCTCTGAAGTACAGGCAAAGGCAGAGGGACTGTGGCTAATCAAGTTCGCAGATGACTGTAAATTGGGTGCAATAATTGACTCTCCAGCTGACACAGACAACCTGCAAAAGGGTCTCACAGAGACAAACACCTGGTGTCAAAGTCACAGCCTCAAGCTAAATGTCAAAAAATGCATAGTAATCCTATTTGGGAAAAACAAAGTACCTACAAACTACCACATAGAAGGGAATCCACTAAGTACAGAAGAAGTAATTAGGGACCTGCGTACCCAAGTAGATAGCATGCTCTCCTTTGATAACCACATAGCCAAAATGGTCAGGAAATCCTTCTATGTGGCACACCTGATCACAAAGGGTTTCTCATCCAGATCCAAGGAGGTGATTGTGCCCCTTTACTCCTCACTCATTAGGCCCATAATAGAGTTCAATGCCCCATTTGGGATGTACCTCACTAGACACCTGCAACAACTAGAAAGACCACAGAAGTACCTCACTAAGAGGATTAAGGGCCTTAAACACTTACCCTATGAAGCACGACTAAAAAAGCTCCAGCTCTTCTCAGTCGCTTACCGTCTGCTCAGAGGTGACCTATGCCTGACCTATAGGGCCATGTCAAACTCTGAACTAATGGACATGTTTCACCTCAAAAAAAAACAAGATCCCTCAGAACCACTCGTTCTAGTGACTTGAACCTATGTACAACAATAAACAGGACATGCTGGAGGGATAGATTCCTGTCCCAGTGACTCCCCTCACTCTGGAATAGAATCCCAATCCATATTCGACACAGCTCCTCTCTGACCCTCTTCAAGAGAAATCTTGATGAGTGGATGGGTAATCATAAGTTCTACCCTGGGATCACTTCAGGAGTCCTGTTGACAGAGGCCCAGGTTACTAATCTAATGGGGAGGCGAAAGCCATCACTCTGTGGCTAGGCTTATAAATGCCCATGGGCAGATAGCCTAGTACTTACCTATGAACCTATGAACCTATAATATCTTAACATGGGGGGGGGTGGCAATTTTCTGCTTAAGGTCTTCAAATGCCTTTTCATGATGTTCTAACCATGACCATCGAATATTTTTGCATGTGAGCTCTCTTAAAGATGCTGTCAGCTCACTGAAGTCTGGTATAAATTTGCCTAAATAGTTGTACATGCCCAGAAAATGCTGCACATTTTATACATTATCTGGCGGTGACATCTCTATAATAGCTGCTTGCTTTGTCAGATCAGGTCTTAAGCCTGTACTTGTAAACAAATGACCTACGTATGTAACTTCTAGAAGTCTGAATTTACACTTCAGGGGATTGAGCATTAAGTTCACTTCATGTGCTTTGTCTAGTACTTTCTTTAGGTTTCTGTCATGTTCTGCTTCACCACTGCCTCCAACCAACAGATCATCTACTATTCTTGCACATGGATAACTTGAAAACATTTGCTCCATTGCACGCTGAAAAACTTCGCTTGCAGAATTTATTCCAAATAGCATCCTTAGGAATCTGCATCTGCCAAATTATCATATCAGGAAAGATAGACAACACAAAAAGAGATCCTCAAATGGTAGAAAACAAAAGGGAGAATGCACACAACACTAAATGCTACTAACAGCGACTCACAAAACATTAAATACATCTCTTCTACTAAAAAAAAAAATAGATAAGTAAACCCTTAGCTAAAAAACCCAGATCAAGCATCATTTGATTGGTGGTAGTGTTAGGGAAATGGTTTTTAGTAATGTAGTTTATAGGGTTTGGGTTAGGAACAGAGGAAGAGTTAGGGTTAGGGTTAGCACACGTGAGTAAGGATGGGCAGATGTACCACCTTGATCATATCTGCTAACTCCAAACCTACCCTATACATTACATTACATGACTAAAAAACCCCTTTCCTTAACATACTCACTACACAAGACAAAAGGCTACAGAACTCACTCAACATTAAACATGCACAACACTAAATCTATCCCCTTACTCTACCTCTAACCTACGGACACTTACATATACGTACCAACTGCCAGGATGTAATCTTGCACACCATCACAACTACCATCCTTTCAGTCAAACATTCATATATGTATATATACATACACATACACTTCTATACAGCATTTTGCAGAATGGCATATGATTAACTCTTAAAACACTGAAACCCAAATGCTTTTTGCCCTAATCCTCACCATGACCATCAAGCCTCCCTGCTGCCATTCATATGACCTAGTCATTTCACCTGGAATGACAGACATCAGTCCCTTTCGTTCCATTGATGGCAAGAGTTAACCCAGCAATGCGTGGTGTCATAATCTATGCTGATATCAGGGTTTTTTCTTAGTGCCTTAGCATCCTCTGTTCATGCCTAAAGTGTCCATTGGATTGTCA